>NC_067140.1:36478235-36685735 GCF_903995435.1 Acomys russatus | reverse complement strand
TGATGTGAAGAAGGCATGTGTGTATGTGTGTATATATATACACACACAGAGAGAGCGAGAGACAAATGTAAAAACTGAAATCTAAGTGTTCCCTGCTTCAAACATGATCTTTCATGTAAAAATTATGCTGATTTTGCCCTTAGTTTCAGTTCCTATCACATTGCTCCTATTAAAACATGACAGTTGATACCACTTTCTTGTAGTATGCCTCATGTCTACAGATAGATAAGCTTCTTTGGTGTGCAATTTGCTACTGTAGAGAATTAAGACTTAAAAATTATGAGAAATCATAAACACAAGTGAAATTATGCATGCTGAGCAGGGTATATATATGTGTGTGTGTGTGTGTGTACACACAATGTACACATATATGCATGAATTAAAAATTAATGGAAAAGAAGCCTTGAATTTGAAAGAAAGTAAAGAGATGTATATGAAAGGGTTAAGGGAGGAAAGAAAAGGGAAAATGATATAATTATGTTATAACCACAAAAAAATATGGAAATAATATTTAGAACTGAAAATACAATGGAAACTTAGTAAAGAAAAAAAACCCGACGTGTTGCCTGCATCTAAAATTAATGTAGAAGTGAGCATCTGTTTCCTTAGAGGAAAACCACTCTCACAACATGAAGCACCTACCCAGTGAAGAATTTTTTACTTTTTTTTACCTTAATCGCTTCTTGTATTTTGTCAGACACAATAAAAATTTTGGAGATTCCTCAGTATATCCCTGGTCCTCTGTATTTTCTGTACTTAATTTTAACTCGAGAGTTCTGTACTCACTCTGGCCTTGGTATCCTTCCAATGCTTGATAACCACTTACTTTCCTTCAGTTCAAGTTTGATATCTGTAGTCTCCACCAATTCATCAGGTTGTATAGCAATACCACGTGCTTCCATTTCTTGTAGAATGTACTTCACATCCATGTTTAAGTGTCTAATTTGGTATTAGTTGATATCTTAAACTTACTTGCCACTGAAGTCATTTTTTGGCCATAAACAGATTTACAATAGTAATCCACATCTGTATAAAAAGTAGATTAAATGAAAAAGAGTTTTATTTTATAAGCTGCTATTTAATACGTATATCCAATTAATCAAAAAGAGTAATTTATACATTATCTAGGTAATACAAAAGAAAATTGGCATTCATTGCTTGTAGACTGCAGACTTGTGTTGGCATGTGTTGTAGTGTCTCAGAAGATGGTTTCTAAGTAACCTTTCAGGATTTTGTGTATAGTATCATGGGGATAAAGTTACTTTGCCTCCCACCAATTAAGTCAGCATGTTCTAGAGGAATTGCTATACCATGTAGTGTCTACTTCCTCTCAGTCTGGGCACAGTGACATTGCCAAGTGAGTAGATCAATTGCTATTCTTTTAAGTGATTTTCAGTTCTTTTGAAATTATTGTTAGAGTCAATCAAGATGGCTCAGCAGGCAGAGCCTGATAATTACAAACAAACACAGACACAGACACGCACACACATGCACACACACACACACACACACACACACACACACACGGCGGGGGGGGGGGAACATAGGCCAAGGTTAATAAATAAAGGAAGTTTCTTATGCAGGCTTTTATTTTCCAAAACTCTTCTAGTACAAACTTTCTGGCTCCAAATCCTTTTCTCCTACTAAACTACTCTGCAGTCAAATGAATTTCTTCATGTATTCAGGTGACAATACCATTGTGATGACCTTGCTTTTGAATTATATAAATTATCACCTCAAATTCCACTTGGCCATTGATGTTCACACATTCTTGACACACATTCACACAATTGACCTGTAACAGCTTGGACAGACACCCATCCGTCTAGGCTAATTTCAAGATGGTGTACTCATAGTCAAGAGAATTAACTATGTGACCTTTGGAGTTTCTGTCCAGGAGTCTCCTCAGTGATTAATGTTTGTTCATCTTCTTCATGGCGGCATTTAATAGTGCTAATTCACTAAACCTTATGAAAAATCAGAACCTTCAATTCTCTTTTATAATGTTCTATACTTGCAAAGCAGAAAGCTTAAATTTTCATTCCAGAGGGATGATTAAATCCAGTGTAGGAAGATAAAATAATTATTGTGCATATAATTCTCAATTCAGAGGTAAGTACACTGATGATTAAAATAGTATCTATGAGGTCATTATTACATTTATAAACATTGACAAATATATTTCTAAGGCAGGATCCACATTAACCTGAGATTACCAAGGGTCATAGGCAAAATATTAGATAAGGGTCATAGACAAAATATTACTTAGTAAGTCATTCAAAAGTTTTCATTCTGCAAGATTTAATTAAAGAGTGAAGAGAACTTTGAATGACTTAATATTTTATTTCATCATTTCACTCGAACATTTATTTAATAGGCAATTAATTAATGAAAAGAACATATGATAAAACCATATGGCAACTTGTTCTCTGATCTCTGTGTGTGCACTGTAAATGAAGTCACAAACACTCACATACAGAATGAACACACACAATTTCTGGAAATATGACATTTTTATTTCTTTTAAAGAAACAGTGCTGTAATAGAATTTTATAGTTGAATAGAGAAATAGAATGAATAAATATTAAAATGAGATTTATTAGATAGGATTGCACAGTATGGGTATATAATAAAACAGTAGCTGTTTTCACATTAAAGGGGTGAAGTACAAAGTATATACTTAGCCTAATAGGATGTATCAGCCTGCCCCAATTTGGGCACCATTTGTTGAAGTTATTTTTATACAAATGTGTTTGTTTCTCTTAGCTATCTATTAGCCTGGATATCACACAAATAATTGAGAATCTTTTTTAAAATACAAGGCTTCACAACACAATCTGAGCAGTTTAAGTCTGTTCTTAACCCTCTATGCTATTTTTGTCTTACTCCCAGAAAACATCTCAGCAATACTTGGACTTATCAGCTTTCCATGGCTCCAGCTCCATCCTCCTGACCTTCCTTGGATCTCTACTCATGGCTAAACCCCCTTCTTCTTGTTGTACTTCCTCCTCCCCTGGCTGGCAAGAAGTCCAGCCTTATTCTTTCCCCTACTAATTGATTGGCTCTAAGCTGCTTTATTGACACATCAGGGGGACAATTAGGGAGCCGAGTTTACACAACATTTAGAAAGGAAATCTGAATTTAAATTATACAATAACCGTATGCCTACAGTGTCCTTAATGCTTATGGCTTAGGCTATATCAGATCCATCAAACTGACAATAATGATTAAATCATCACAGAGTATAAAGTTAAATTTGTTATTTTGTCCTAAAATTCATCAGAATATTTCGTTTATGTAGTTAATATTTTCAAAGTTCTTAAACATATGTGGCCAAAGCTTACCTTTGTTCTCAAATCATTAGGGAAGGAATAATTTCTGGGGGCCTTTTAATTCTCTGATAGTAACTGGTAGAAAGCAGGCCGGATTGTTTAGTTTGTTGAATTTTAGGAAAGCCGTAGCTCAAATTCTAATATTTGGAGACTGAGTCATTTCCAGACTTGCTGAAGTGCACAGCTCCCTGCTAAAAGCACACAGAAGTTACCCATATATCATGTACTCATGTCTTCCACCAGCTTTATTGGAGCCTAAGAGAAATTAGAAACTGACGGAGGCCAAAACAGAAGGGCCAAGTGCTTAGAGAAATCATTAGAGTTGAAGAGTAGTTTCTACCACTACTTTATCCACTCTTTAATTGTGACTCTGTTCACAATAATAGAGAAAGTGGAATAAACGTCAATTTTCTTCAACTGACAATGGATAATTGTGGGGCTGGCCATGCCACCAGGGAAACCAGCACAGAGACAGAAAGAGTGAGGTTGAGACATCCAAATCTGAAAAATATCAATCTTGATACTGTCAGGAGTAAGGAGCTCTCTCTCCTTGTTCTGTGGTTGAATGCTCTGGCTCAATAGTCTATAATTCTCTAGATAGTCATGTCCCTAGTATCTGAAATTCCTTTACATGCAAATAAAGGATTCCCACCATCTCAATACCAGCCAATTATATGTTCCCATCCAGAAAAATCCCTTCCCGCTCACCAAGGCTCATATAGCCCTTGCTCACCCCTATAAAGCACACAGCTCTACCACCAAATGTTATATAAGAGTTGCTGTTTCACTAGTAAAGCTCCAAGCTAAGAGGCTATAACACTTGAAGAGCCGTTTCTGAGAAGGCTTTTCTCCATGGCACTCCCATCCGGATGATGATCCTGCACATTCTGCTTTATCTTTCCCAGGCCAGTATGCAGTAGTGCCTGGACTCCCTGCAGGAGGAAGCAGAGTACAGAACCACAGTAGCCACCCACTGAGAGCCAACAGGACCTCCAGTTAGAGCAGAAAAGAATGAGTTTCTCTGGTCCAGCACAGCCACCCTGTACCTGACCACCCTCCCACCCTGGCTTTTAACATCCACTCAAAGACACAAATCTCCAGGGGAAGGAACTCTTCTCTATCTTTTTTAATTTATTTTTTCAGTTTGCACCTTGACAAGGGACTGGACATGGTTTGAAGAACATTAGAACATCTCATCTGGACAACTTCTGAATATTGGTCTAAGGTTGCTCTACTCTATTTCCAGACGCTGACAGCCCGGTTGAGTATAGGCAAAAACTTTTTTTGTCTCTCATAACAACTTAGTAATGCAGGAGCCACATAAGACAGGCCTGTGCTTGTTGGACATTCCAATCTCCCATGATCAAACCACGTTGAGATCATAGACTGTCACTAGTATCACTCCCTTTATTTCTCTATCATGGAAAACATCTCATCACATTATAAAAAGTTCTCAAATTAGAAAAATATGGGCCTTATTAACTTTTCCTATAAAGAACTTCACCAAAACCAAACAAAAACAAAAACTCACACGTGGGCCCTCAACTCTTCTCCCCTTGTACTACAACCCTGTACCTCATCAGACTCTATCATAAATGTAGATACACTGCCATGCCAGGTCATGGTCTCTCCCTTATCCCCTTGGCCTAGGGGGCTATATGCTGCAGGATGCCATCTTTGCAGGGGCAGGCTGATGTTTTTTCCCAATGGCATCTACAGACAAAGCAGAGAGATCACTCCCTGCTTCCCTTTCCTCTGACCCACATAGCTATGCTCTCCAACAACCTGCTAAAGGAGCAGAGGGAGTGCTACACAACCCTCCTCCCAGTCAAAACAAAAAGAAAAACAAACAAAACAAAGAAACCCCCTCCAAAAACAATAAATATTTTAATCAGTCCCTAAGCTAGCTCCACTCATGACATTGCCAGGAGTCCAGAGTCTGAAGCAGTCACAGCTGGATCCACAAAAGAAGAATTAGTTTAAACAGACAGGACTAATAGGCCTCCTCCAGCTCCAGGCTTGATATGGAATCATGCAACCTTCTTGCTCAAGGGACTCCACCGCACTTGAGGCTGACACCCTCTGAGCTAACCCTTTCTAGGTCAGCTTTCCAGTGGTTGGGCAGACAAAGAGGTGATGTTACCTGCCTTGGTATGTCCATGCACAGCCTGGATAGCAGACACAAACACTTGGGAAGGGATCTGCTGAATGGGCATGGACATGCAAGCTGCCAGAAGAGGTGACTGGCAGTGGCCTGGAACCCTCTCCCAGGCCACGCATAGGTGACATCTGAGCATGAAAGAGACACCATATCACTGGCAGCCAAGTTAAACACTCTGAGCAGACTACTTGTCCCAGACAACACAGAGAGCTACCAGACCTGAATTGCAAGACCAATGGGCCGAATCTTGCTACTACACAGATTAAAACAATGCAACTTTCCCAAAACTTAGAATTTCCCCCCTTGTCTAAATTTTACTTAAATGCTTGTTTTTCCCTAGTTCCAAAATTAACTAAACGCAAATTGTTTCCCAAGCCTCTACTGACATGAAGATATATGTTGACTGCCTTTTAAAATGCTTTTAAACTCTATGGAACTATGTTGGAGCCACCTATCATAGGTCAGATGGACCATATAGAAAACTGTAGATTTACTAATATATTTCTTCCATAGAAACAGGATTAATTCCAAGGCCTTGGTTTCTAATGTTTCGTGTCCTGTGCAGTCAATTTTAAAAGATCACTAAGACATACAGAGAAACTTCCATCACTGGCCATATAATTCGCATGGTGTCTTTTTCCTTAGCTACTCTGAACAGGTAGGGTAAATAAACATTTCCTGTACTTTCGTTATTACAACAAAGGTGACTTCCTCAGACATCTACCATCTCTTCCATGCCTACACAAACAGGCTGCCAATGTGCTGCCAAGCAAACTGTTACCAGCTTAACATGTGCATTATCCATATCTTCTTTTGATATTAAATATGTGGTAGATAGTTAAATAGACAATAGATCGATAGGGTTTTGCATAGATAAATGATGGATAGATAGGGTTTTGCACACCTATTGTGAGTATTGTAAAGGCAGAGCTGCTGCTGCAGGCCAGTTGAGATGAGATGAGAGATGTTCCATCCTTTGTTGAAATAGGAAATTTAATTGAGGTTCTTTGAATAATTTAACTTCTTTTTTTTTCCCCATTGAACTTCTTACATAACTTTCTTGGTCTTTCTTCCCATGTTCTGAATTTCTGCAACTGACCTTAAAATTCTTCTCATCTACCAGTTAAATTTGTCATGATTCTGCACAAATCTAACGCTATTCCTAACAGAAGAAATCTGTGTGAAAAGTAAGGTACCATAGCAGCTAAGGGATTGGAGTCTATATGAGATTGTCAAAATTCATCTTCTGGCTATGATGAATTCTACAATGAGCAGAATGTTTAGCCTGTTATTAGTGCATCATTGTTACAGTATGTGTGAATGATTATAATGAGGATTTAATCCATGAATCTATATAAGTTCGTGAAGCAATAAACCTTGCTTTCTCATCAATAAAACAGAATGGAGAATGATTGACTGGTCAGTGGATATTGGATGCTTATCTAGGATCACACTTCTTTTGAAATTCTACATAACTTGTATGATATTCCAAGACTATTTCAGTTTGACTTTTGGAAAAAAATGTGACACTTTTATTTTCACAATATCATAATCAACAAATACATGCTTTAGTTTGACAGGTATCTATTTGGCGGTGTTCCACACTACCAGTGTTTTTTATTTTATTATTGCTGATACTCAAACAATTATTTAAAAATAATAAAGGTGATTTTGCAGTTTTTTAAAGACATAGATTAAATAATTAAGATTTTCCCCAACCTTTCAGGCTCCTTCCAAGCACTGAAACATAACACGAGCTGCATCCTTCCTTTCTTCCTTCCCATGGCTCCCTGGAATCTGACATGCCTCTCCTCTCTTCACTGTGTCCCATGGCCCAGCCTCACTGGATACACCATGCACAACCCAGACCACACCTGTCAGAATACCAGGTAGCCTGTCTATAAATTTTCTCTGTTCTCTGTTCCCCAAGAATACCTAAGTTTCTCCCTAGAACTGCAACACAACACCAGGGAAGTCTACGCCCCACTCTCTCTCTTTCTCCTTTTCTCTGCCTCTTGTGGATAACAGAGACCATACACTCCTCTCTTTGCTACCTCTACTCTTCACTGCTTCTCAGCCTCCAACATCAACATCTAGTTTTGTCTTTATCAAATTAGAAATCAGTACCTATACTATAATCACTCCAAATCCAGATGGCTAGATTCCACTATAAGAATATAATCTATGAGAGCCAACATAGTACCCTTCCAATAAAGTGCTGTTATACAGCCAAAGCTGGCAAGAATATTCCACCATAACCAAAGCAAAAGAAATAGATCTTAAAACCAATCATATAAAGATAATAGAATTCCTTAAAGAAATCCATTAAAAATATAAGAAAACACAAACAGTTGAAGCAGATGAATAAAACTCTTCATAATCTGAAAATGGGATTTGGAAGAAATTTAAAAAGCTGACAAAATTGAGGAAATTTGTAATTAGGAATGTAAAAAATAACCACAAAGGCAATCTTCAGCAACTGAATAAAAGAGATGAAGGGTAGAATCTCAGCCATTGAAGATACAATAGAAGAAATTGATACATCAGTGAAGGAAAATCTTAAATGTAAAATATTCTTTATGAAAAAGGCCAAGAAATGTGAGACCCTATGAAAAGACCAAATCTAAGGCTAATAGGAATAGGAGAAGAAAGAAGCTCATCTCAAGGGCCCAGAAAACATTTTCCATAAAATCAAAGAAGAAAACAACTTTAAACTGAAGAAAGAGACAACAATAGAGGTAGAGGAAGTTTCTAGACCACCAAATAGATTGAACTAGAAAAGTCCCCTCAGCAGATAATAGCCAAAACACTAAGCATACATAACAAAGCAAGAATATTAAGATTATTAAAAGTTTCAAGAGATAAAGACTGAGTAACATATGAATGCAGACATACTAGGATTACACCTACCTTCCCAATGGACAGTAGAAGCCACAAGGATTTGGACAGATGTCCTGCAGACCCCAAGAAACCAGGGAGGCCTGCAAAACTTTTGATCTCCATAGATGGAGAAATAAGATATTCCATAATAAAGTCAAATTTGAGCAATGACTATGTAGAGAAAATAACTTTTGTATTATATGAATGAACACCTGTCAATAAAAACAACAACAGCAACAACAACAACAATATCCTATAGGAAAGGGTAGAGTAGAAAGTAGAACAGCCATCATACTGAAAGGATTCTGAGATAAAGCCAGGTGTGTAGGATTTGCCCAGGAAGATGTGAGAAGGACAGAGGCATTATACCGGAGCAGAAGTAAATAACCACGTGGCAGAATATATATTAGTATAAATGGGTTATTTGAAGTTATGAGCTATTGAGAGACGATCCTAGTTATATGGCTTAGGTATTTATGAATATATTTTGAATATGGTGAGTCATAATTCTGGGAGCTTGGAGCCAGGAGGAAAAACACATACCCATTTACTTTTTTTCTTACAAACACAGCACAACAGAAAGTTAAATAAAAATAAAAACAAAAACAAAGGTTAACTATACATACGAAAAGATAGAAAATAAATAATCACCACCACCAACACCACTACCAACATCAACAACAACAAAATAAGAGGAATTAACAATCTTTGGTAACTGATATTTTCCCATATCAATGATCTCAATTTATAAATAAAAAGACAAAGAAAAAAAGAAAGTGTGTGAAAACAGTTACTTTCTTTTGTTGCTTTAAACATATACACATAGGCACACCTCAACATCAAAGATAAACATTACCTAAGGTTAAAGGTTGGAAAAAGTTACCCCAAGCAAATATACCTAGAAGCAATTTGTGTCCCATTTTAATATTTAATCAAAAAAGATTGCAAAACAAAACTAATCAGAAAGAGATAATGAAGGACACTACATCTCATTACAGGAAAACCCACACATGATGACATTTCAATTCCTATCATATATGTCCCAAACACAAAGGTACACACTTTTGTATAAGGAATACTACTACAGCTTAAATCACATATTGACCCTCACACAAAGAAAGTAGGATACTTCAACACCTGACTCACACAAATGGACAGGTCATCCAGGCAGAAACTAAACAGAGAAATAATGAAACTTACTGATGTTATGGATGAAATGGACCTAACAGATATCCAAAGACATTTCACCCTAACAAAAAGAACATACTTCTCAGACTTCATGAAACCTTCTGTGAAACTGACTATACATATGGTCACAAAGCAAGTCTCAACAGATACAAAAAAATTGAAATGACCCTCTGTATCCAATTAGAATACCACAGAATAAGCTACATATCAACAACAAGGGAAACAAGAGGTAACTTACAAACTTATGGAAACTAAACAATTCTCTAGTGAATGAAAAGTTGGTTAAACAGAAATAAAGAAAAATATCAAAGAATTTCTAGAATTAAATGAAAGTGAATATACAGCTTACCCATACACTTGGGTCATAAAGAACACAGTGCTAAGAGGAAAGGTCATAGTCCTAAGTGTTACAATAGCAAAAAATAAAAATAAAATAATGAGAGATTTCATCCTATCAACTTAACGGCGCACCAGAAATCTCTCTCTATATATATAAAAAGAATTAAATGTAGCCAACAGGAATAGATGTCAAGAAATAATCAAACTGAAGGATGAAATCAGTAAAATGCCAGCAAGGAGAACAATACAAGGACTCAAGGAATAGAGTTGGTTCTTTGAGAAAATCAACAAAATAGAAAAAAAAAATATCTATACTAACTTAAAGACAAAGAGAAAATATGCAAATTAACAAAATATGAATGAAAACGCAGATATAGCTCTTTTTCTTCTTTTCTCTTTCTATCTCCCTGTCTCTCTGGGGTACCTTTACTCTCACAGATATAACAGATATTAAAGTAACCCAGAGTATTATAAAAACATAATATAATATCTTATAACTAAGAAATTAGAAAATAAAAAATGGATAAATTTCTAGGTAGGTATAATTTACCAAAGTTAAATCAATATCAGATAAACAATTTAAATAGATCTATAACCACTACTGAAATAGAAGCAATCATTTAAAGTTCTCTCAATCAAATTATGGCACAAAATAGTATCCAAAGGAACATTCTCCAATTCATTTTCTGAAGACACAATTACTTTGATACCTACACACATAAATAGTACATATGTGCATGTACACAAGACACACACACACATACACACACAATGACAGAATTACACACTGATTTCCCCTATGAGCATAGACAGAAAAATATTCAATAAAATACTTACCCACCAAATAAAAAACACATCAAAAAGATCATCCACCATGATTAACTAGATTTCATTCCTGAAATGCAGAAATGATTCAAAATATGAGAACCAGTAAATTAAATCCACCTTATAAACATACTGAAAGATAAAAGAAAACATATGATCATCTCATTAGATGTAGAAAAGGCCTTTGAAAAAAAAAGTCTTGTAGATCAGTGATACTAAGAACATTCCTAAACATAATTAAGGTAATTTAAAGCAAGGGTATCACCAACATCAAATGAAATGGAGAGAAACTCAAAGCAATACCACTAAAATTCGGAATAAGACAAGGTTGCCCACTCTGTCTAAATCTATCCAATATAGTAATTGAGGCTTAAGAAAGAGCAGTGAGACAACTCAAGGAGATCAGACCAAATACAAAATGGAAAGTAAGCAGTCACAGTATCATTATTTGCAGATAGTAGGTAGTATAGCTAAGTGACTCTAAATATTCTACGAGGGAACTTATAGAGCTGATAAATACTTTCAATGGAATAGCTGAAGATTAACTCAACACAATTACTCGTTCTCCTATATAAAAATGATAAAGAAACTGAGAAATAAGTTAGGTAAATGACACTTTACAATAGCCTCAAATAATACAAAGTAACCTGGGTTAATTGTAAACAAGCAAATGGAAGACTTGTGTGATTAAAAACAAAACAAACAGACAAAAATACCCTTCAAATTTTTGGAGAAAGAAATTGAGAGAGACATAAGAAGATGGCTCGTGGACTTACAGATCAACATAATAAATATGCCCAGCCACCCAATAGCAATCTGCAGATTCAGTGCAATAGCCATCAAATTTTCAACACAAATTTTCACAAATCTTGAAAGGAAAATTCTTTATTTCACATGGGAAAAATATAATAATGGCTAAAACAATCTTTAAGAAAGAATTGCTCCAGGTCTCACCATTCCCGATTTCAAGTTGTACTATGGAAGAGTAGTAATGAAAACTGCATGATATTGGCCTAAATACAAACACATTGACCAAGGGAATTGAATTGAAGACTGAATCATAATCCCCCACACATATGGAAATGTCATATTTTAAATTAAATAATTAATTAATAATTCATTCATTCATTAACTTTACATCCTGGTCATAGCCTCCCCCCTCCTCTCTTACTGGTCACACATTGAGAAAAACAAAGTTTCTCCAATAAACGAAGCTTGTCAAGACATACCTGTATGTTAAAGCATGCATATAGATCCATTTTTATCTCCCTACACAAAACTCAAGTCCAAATGGACCAAAGACCTTAATATAAAACCATAGACTGAACCTGCTAGAAGAGAAAGTGGCACACAGTTTTTAATGTTTGGGCACAAGAGATGACTTTCTGAACAAAACAGCATAACACTTATATTAAGATCAATAATTAATAAATAGTAACTCATGAAGCTAAGTGCTTATTTAAGGAAAAGAATACAGCCAGTCTCACCAAGTGGCAGTGGCAACATACAGAATAAGAAAAAAATTACCGACTTCACATTTGACAGATGACTAGTCCCCAGATATATAAAAAATTTAAGGAATTGCATATCAAAAATCCAAATAATCTAATGTAAATATGGTGTACAGATCTGGATTTTTCAATTTTCAATAGGGAATCCCAAATGGCCAAGAAACACTTAAATGTTAGCATCTGTGGTATCAGGGAAATGCTAATCAAAACTACTTTGAAATCCATTCTTATATTTGCTAGAATAGCTAACATCAATAACATGAGTGACAACTCATTCAGGTAAGGATGTGGAACAAGGGAAGCACTCCTCCATTGCTGGCAGGAGTGCAACCTTGTAGAGTTACTAAAGAAATCAATTTCAAGGTTCCTCAGGAAATTAGGGATCATTCTTCCTCAAGACCCTGCTATATCACCTTTGGGCATCTACCCAAAGCATACTCCATTCTCAAGCAAGGACAGTTGCTCGGCTCTGTTAATTGTGGCTTTTTTCATAATAGCCAGAATCTGGAAATAACATAAATGTTCCCTAACCAAAGAATAGATAAAGAAAATGTGGCACATTTACACAATAGAGTTGTTAAAAAATGACATCACAAAATTTTGAGGCAAATGAATGAAACTGGAAAAAAAATCATCCTGAGTGAGTTAACCCAAACCCAGAAAGACAAATGTAGTATATATTCATTTATAATTAGATATTAGCTGTTAAGTGAATGATAACAAAGATACAATTCATAGTCCCGGAAACCTAGGTAAAGTGGAGAGCTCTAGGGGGAACACATCAATTTCCCTGGGAAGGGGAAATAGGAGAGATTTTGAGAGTAGATTCGTAGTGGGTGGGGTTTGGCAACTGTGTGTGTGTGTGTGTGTGTGTGTGTGTGTGTGTGTGTGTGTGTGTGTGTGTGTTTGCTGTGGTAGGGTTAGGGGATGGGAAAGAAGAGCATCTCTCAATCTGTTGTTCACAGCCATTGCAAAACACGTATTTCTGATGATATTAGGAACACCCAAACATACATTTATTTTCATTATTATTTCATAACCACTATTTACTACTGATCAATGTTTCAGCTCATAAGGCCATTGAAAATATATTCTCCAATGGCCAAAGCTCACTTACTGAGAACCTCTGGGATAGAGGGAGAGAGGTGGGGGGAGAAGACTAGGATTGGGGGGCCTTTAAGGGAAGTTCTGTAAACTTAATAAAGTAGAGACTTCCTGGAATCTATGAATGTTATTCTACTAAGGACTTCTGGTAATGGAGGATAAGCAGTCTGAATTGGCCATCTTTATAGCCAGATAAGGTTTCCAGAATCAGGACTGGTTTGCATTTGCTTAAGTGGTTAGCCTAGAGCATACAATAGAGATTTCCACACAACCTAGGCTGATACTGGTACATACAAACTGACATACACTGGTACATACATATTTGCTCCCTACAAACTTAGAACTGGGCCCCATTGGCTAGGACAAGAGCCCCACATCATGTCACACAACATCCACTTTAGGACGTCAAATTGATGCCCGCATACTGCCTCACAACTGATTTTTAGTGTCTTTGGTGTAGGAAGGTACTCTATAGGACACTAAAAGATAAACATGGACACCAACCCAGCAGTCCACCAAACCTTTGACCTATAATCTGTCCTGACTGTAAGATGTACTGGGGCAATGGTGGCATAGAACTTGTGGGATTTGCCAAAGCATGTCTAGCTGGACTTGAGACTCTCTCCATGAAGGGGAGCTGGTGGCAGATACTACTTGGATGGCCAGGAACTGGAGACTGGATAGCCCAGAAACCTAGTGTAGAACCAAACAACTGGTCCAAAAAAAAATCCATGGATTAATTCCTAATGATATTCTGCTGTACACATATGAATCAGTCCCTTTTCCAGTAATCATCAGAAAGGTAACGGATACAGAGACCAACCACCAAATATGATGTAAATAAAATCTAAATGGAGGTCTCTGCTAGGTCCATCCCCTTTGAGCTTGGGGAATCATGCCCAAGAGGGTGCAGAATGACTTTAGAAGTCAGAGGGCATGGAAGACACCAGGAGGACATGGTCTACTGAATCAACAAAGTGGGTCACATATGGTCTCACAGTGACTGAGGTGGCAAGCACGGGGCCTTCAAGTGTCAGCACGAGGTTCTCTGTGAATATGTTGTTTCTGTTAGCTTGCTGTTTTTGTGGGACAGCTTAAATGTGGGAGCAGGCATGACTTTGATTCATTTGCCTTAGCTTGGGACTATTTTCCTTTTGTTGGACTTTCTTGTCCAGTCTATATGTGAGTGTGTTTACCTTGTCTTATTGTATTTTGTTTTGTTGTACCTGTTTGTTGTTGTTGTTGTTGTTGTTTTTGATGCCTGTTCTTTTCTTAAAAGAGATAGAGTAGGAATGCATCCAGAGGAAAGAGGAAGGGGGCACGGTAGCTTGGAAAAATGGAAGAAAGGGATACTGTGGTTGGTATGTATTGTATGAAAAGAATCTATATTTTTTAAAAAAATCCTGAAGAATATTGATGTCAGTTTAAATACCACTGTGGTGAAATTGTTATTATTACAAGTTTATTTAATTATTTTTCTTTATTAAGTAATGACATAAAATTTCATATACTTGTTTCTGGGCATTTCTAACAGGAAGGTGAAAAGTAATGTTGGCACTATGAATTCTATCAACGAAAGGATCTATAATCTTGTGCTTATTGCTGCTTTGTCACCAAGGTTCAGAGGAAGCTTGGAATGTGGATTATTTTGGTGATTTGTTTACTTACTCATTCAAGCTCTCCATTATCTTTCAATATTTATTGAGTAGTTGAAAAGTGGCACATGATATTCTCTTCCAAGTGAGGAAAATAGTGAAATTGACAGATTTTCTGCTTTTGTGGTATTTGTACATAAAGGAAGATAATAAGACAGTTAGTAAAATTATATACAAAGTGTAAGTTCTTGAAATCTGCCTTGGTTATGGTGTTTTTATTTTCACAGAAATAGTAGGGCAACTAAGTGTAACATTATATATGTTGACTAGGAGTATGGAGTGGGTCAAGTAAGATTTCTCCCAAAGCTCATATTATCTCTCAGATATATTTTCTGGTTCATCTCTATTATTTCTACATTTACTCATAACCTTTTAGTATGTAATACTGATGATGTCTTTTAATGATCATATAAATGCAAAATATTTTATTGATTTATAATGTTCTCTAAACATTTGCATTCACAACAAAATTTACTAAAATATGGTGTTGCAGAAAATAAATAAAATTTGATTCATGGTATAAAAAGCAAACAAAGTAATCTCTGAAATCTAGCAATTTATTTGAAAAAATATCTGTGAATAAGTCATTAAGTTTTAGAAGCATGAAAGAAATATTCAGCCCTTTCATAGGAAAATAGAAAGGTGCTTGAAGTTCAGCATCCATAGGGACTCTTGCAGTAGGCCTCAGAGATAGAAAAGCAAGAGTTGCAAATTTATGAAAATTGCATGAAGGAAATGTCATTCATCCGAAAATCACAGTTTGGCTTATTTGGCTGAAGCCTTTAATTAACAAAGTGACATGAAAATAACATATTGAGAATTATAATATAAATATTGTTTATTTTAATCAAATTCTGTCACTAATTAGAAAAGTCCTTTTATTCCACTAACCTATTAATCTTCTATTGAGACAGCATAGATGATCATAAAAGTAACTTTGTGTTTGTTAGTAGTTTTATCTATGCAATACATATGTTTTTTGAGATAGTGTCTGTAACATAGGGTTGCTATGCACAAAAAGGTGAAATTGAGTTTCTGGTTCTCCTGCATCCACCTCCCCAGTGCTGAGCTTATAGGTGTGAACAAAGCTCTGTATTTCATTTGTGTGGTACTCAGGAGAAGAAGCAATTGTTTGTGCATGCTTGGCAAACATTCTGCCAACTGAGGTTCATCCTCAAGCCCCCTACCTTCCTTCCCAGATCTAGCCAATGGTCAGAATATTCTCCACAGTTGAGTGGAGAGTGTGATATGACTTTCTCACGTACTATGGTGCCTCACATTTGACCATGCCCCCTGGAGGGGGAGACCTGGTGGCACTCAGAGGAAGGACAGCAGGTAGCCAAGAAGAGACTTGATACCCTATGAGGATATATAGGGGGAGGTAATCCCCCTCAGGAACAGTCATAGGGGAGGGGAATAAGGGAAAAATGGGGGGGGGAGGAATGGGAGGATACAAGGGATGGGATAAACATTGAGATGTAACAAGAATAAATTAATAAAAAAAAAGAAAACAAAAACAAAACAAAAAACAAAAACATAAAAAACAAAACAAAACAAAACAAAAAAAGAAATATTTTTTGTTTGTCTGAGAGTAACTATATTCCCTTCCAACTGATTCTTCAGACTGCCTTCCAGTTAAACTGACTTTCTGAAATGCTGATTTTACCAGGGCTCTCTTCCTTTACTTCCAATAAGATGTGGCCCTGCTTGGTTCCTTCCTGCTGACCACTGTTCCCCTGTGTAGAGTAACTCTCCTCCACTAATTCAGGTGCCATGAATTTCAGTCCTTCATGTTTATATGCTTTTCCTGGTGGCTATGTGTCAAATTCATTTTTTCTTTGTCATTTGTTTTAAATATGATGTGTGGTTTGGCCTTAATTATTAGTTATATCAATATCTACGTAAATTCTCCTTCTGACATCATTGTTCTTTCAGAAGTGGTCCTAACACAGTTGAATTTCCAGTAATTTTGTAGAAAAATTATCATTGTATTTTTTTAACGTGTCTGTGAAGGACTTGCCTGTGTCTGTATATTCTCGTCATGCCTTTCCAGCATCTTAGTTATGTCTAAGAAGTACCTACTCGAATGAACAGATAAATAAGTAACAAGCCTAGTGATGCCGATGAATATAGAAGGAATGATTCTAATTATACTTACTGGATTAACTTCTCTTGTGTGTGAATTTCCTACAGCTATGTGATATGGTGAAGGTTTTCTTTAGCTCTACAATAAACATGGGAAGAACTTAACATTTTGATATTGCTTTTACAAATAATCAGTACAATCATTATATCATATCTGTTTTGATCATTGCTAATGTGTTAATTGCTGTCATGATCATGATCATTATCAGCATCTTATCGAAGTTTAAGCACACTTTTGTTATATAATATGGTTATATGGAAAGTTAGTCTACAGACTGATAGAACCAAAGCATATATATATATATATATATATATATATATTTTTTTTTTTACCAAATAAAGAGGATTAATGACTAGATAAAAGAAAAAGATGTGTGAGTCTGTAGAATCTATTCATGGTTTGAAGTATAAAATGAAAACTTCTCTTTGAAATGTAGCAGTAAGTTTTGCATTTTTGAATTTATACTTAGTTTGACACCCTGTGGTCCAGGACAGGAACAGCTTCTCAGAAATAGTTGCAGCATTTAAGTTATATTGTAATAGATCTGAGTGAATGTATTTTCTCAAAGATCATTGGTTAACAATACCATCATTATTTGTAAGTGTTTGTTCTTCATGTGAAACACAGAACCCTCACCACTTGTAGAACTTTACATAGTATCTCTACATGTTGCTAGTATTCAGTCTGAGCTTATTTATTATGTATGTGAAATATTATCTGCCCATAGAATGCTTAGACAGTATAATATAAATACACACCAAAAATGTGATGGATTGTTATGAGCTTTATTATTTCTTTAACATAAAAAATAACTAGAATTTCACTTTGGAAAAAAGTAGCAACTGTTAGAAATATTACTGAACATAGTAAAATTTGTATTCTATAATGTATTAACCGTGTTTATTAAATTATGGTAGATTAAAGAGAGCAGCTTGCATGCATTTTGCACAGCATATAAATGATGTTCCACTTGCTTATTGGAAGTAGGAATGAATGCAGCACACAATTCAATGATCTACCACAGGGTTTTTTAATGATCAGGATCTAGTACTTAAAGATTCTACCTGAAATACATTCAGAAGAAAATGATGTTTTAATTTTATATCTGTGTACATTCTCTCAAATCAAATAATTACATTGTACACGTACCTCTTTTTCTAACATCCTGTAGATTCTTTTCCTTACATAAAACAATCACCTTTTATTATTTTTATTTGTTCATGTATATTTAGAATTTTTTGAAATCTAAGAATTATTTGTTAACAAATATGGCTGGATATGTTATGAATACATACTTATTTTTCAAATTAATATAACCTCATCCAGAAGATTAAAAAATTCTGTCAGTTGTGAATACTCAGATGCAAAGAGTAGAGGAAGCACAGAGTGAAGTCCCCGTGGATGTATATTTTGAATTGGGCAAAAACGTTTTAGGACCCCTAATGTGAACAAGCCAATGGTAAATGTGTAAAGCTGCTACTCATAAGGGCCAGGCTCAGAAGAAATTGAAAATCTTTTCCTGGTAGTCAGATTGTAAGGGCTTGTGGACAATCAGTAAGTATGTGCAAAGACTAACAATTGCAGCCTATGAATGCATACTGTCTGATACTTCTTCCTTACAAAGATATTCAATGAAGAATAGGTAACTCTTCACTCTGTGATGTATCTAATAGAAGCTGAGATTCTGGATTTTGTTGTCTAAATAACTTCACATGATCCCAGCTTCATTGTATGTGGGTCTGTTTTTTCTTTATTCCCTCAACTTTCTTAGCCAGAGTTCATGGACCCAAGATAAATTGATTAAGGCACCCAAATTACCATTTAATTCTTTGCTCATTGTTTGCTTTATCTTGATGAGATATCTATCATTTCCAGGACTGATTGACACTGAAGCTGAAGCCTTGTAAATTCATTATCACAAAAGAGTCTAAGGAAATCTCTGCTTTACTTTATTTATGCAAATTTCATTTCCCCTTTTCTTTTCATTTTCACCCAGACATACATTCAGGCAAAATACCAAAGTATGTAAAGTGAAAGTAAATTATTAAAAAATAAAAAAGAGTGTAAGTAGATTGTTAACAGATGGTTTGTTAACAATTCAAATTATCTTTAATTTTAAAATGTCAAAACTCTGTTCATTAACATTGAAAGTCATAATGGAGCATTCTTATTGAATATACACTGCTCATCTCTAAGAGGATACATATGTTTGGAAATTTTCCTCACCACATCAATTATACTAAAGGGTGAAAGTGAAGTGGAGAACTTCCTACACTTTCTTTCTCAGTTTCCTTAAGCCGATGGGATCTTGTATGGACTTAGATTCAGAGGATATGATCCTGTGAAAGAAAAGGCAGGATGCTTCTGTCTTCATACTATGAAAAGAGTGACTATAGCCTTAAAGTAAGCCAAACATAGAGAGGAAGCTTTTCCTTGCATTGAAATACCAGTCCATCTGTTGAGAATTCTTTTTAGTTATCTATCCTATTTTTAAATTGTGTTATTTGGTTTGTTGGTGTTTAATTTTTTGAGTTCTTTATGTATTTTGTATGTTCCAATTTTGTCAATGTAGGGTTAGTGAGAATATTTTCCCAATATGTAGGCCACCATTTATTCTGTTAACTTTGGGTTACAGAAGCTCTTCAGTTTCATGAGGTACCATTTATTAATTGTTGAGCTTGAGCCTGAGCTCTTGGTGTTCTATTCAGGAATTTTTCCCCTGTGCCAATGAATTCAAGACTAATTCCAACTATCTCTACAAAGAAATCATCAATGGCTGAGAATCACTTAAATAAATGTTCAACATCATTATACATTAGAGAAATTCAAATAAAAAATGACTCAGAGATTCCATCTTATACCCGTCAGAATGGCAAAGATAAAAAACTCAAGTTAACAGCACATGCTGGCAATGATATGGAGAAAGGGGAACAGTCTTCTATTGCTGGTGTGAGTGAAAACTTATACAACAACTTTGGATATTAATCTGGTGCTTTTGAATAAAATTAGGAATAGCTCTACCTCAAGATCCAGCCATACTACTCCTGGGCACATACCCAAAAGACCCTACATCAAGGACATTTGCTCAACTATGTCCATAGAAGCTTTATTCATAATATCTAGAATCTGGAACCAGACCAGATATCCCTCAACTGAAGAATGGACAAGGAAACTGTAGTACATTTACACAATAGAATACTTCCCATCTATTAACAATAAAAAATCATGAAACTTGCAGGCAAATGGGTGAACTAGAAAGGATCACCCTGAGACACAAAAGTATACATAGTATGTGCTCACTTATAAGCAGATATTAGCCATATAGTACAAGATAACTATGGTACAATTCACAGACTGAAAGAAGCTAAGTAGCAAGGATAGCCCAAGGGAGAATGGTTCACTCTCACTTAGAATGAGAAATAGAATATGTAGTGGATGTGTTTGAAGAGAAAGAACAAGATAGGAGAAAGAGTGCTGAGAGAAATGAGGGTGGTCATCAGATGTGTGCAAAGTGTGGTCAAAAGGACACACTTTGCAAAGAGAAGAGAAACATTGGGTTGGGACATCTCTGAGACAAGCTGGAGATCTACGCCAGGGTTAGCTCCTAAAAGGATATGGGGTGACTCTAGCTGTGATTCCTAGTAACAAAAGTCATGACTAATGAAAAGGATACCCTCTAACCAGACAAGACTCCTAGTGGAGAGAGGGGAAACAAACCCACTCACAAAAACTTTGATACCAAATTTACCCTGCCTACAAGATGTGCAGGGAAAAAGATAAAGCAGAAATTGAGGGAATATCCAATCAATTCCTGGCTAAACCTAAGACTCACAGCAAGGGAGAGGGACAATTCCTTCCACTAATAACAACACTTATGCTTTCAGATGGGAGCCTAGCATAGCTCTTCTCTGAGAGGCTCCACCCAGTAATGGAATGACACACATATTGAGGCTCACAGCCAAACACTGGGCAGAGTGCAGGGAGCCTTGTGGAAGAGTGGGGTGAATAATAGTAGGACCTGGAGGATCCACGGACTCCACAAGGAGTAGAGCCGACTAACCTGAGCCCAGGAGGGACTGGTGGAGACTGATGCACCAATGAAGGACCATGCATGGAATGTTCCTAGAAACCTACACATATGTACCAGAGGCATATCTTTGTCTTCATATAGGTCCCTTACAAAGAAGAGTGGGGGGTGTCTTTGGCAAGGACTATTGCATACTTTTCAATCACTTCCTACTAGCGAGGCTGCCTTGCAAGGCCAACAAAGAAAAAGATGCAATCACTTCTTATGTGACTTGATAGGCTGGGGTATGTTGGTGGGTTAGGATGCCTTTTCTGAGGGGTAGAGCAGGGGGAAAATGGGGAAGAGAGATGGAGTTTGGGACTGGGAGGGAAGGAGGGAAGGGCCTATCATTAGGCTGTAAAATAAATAAATAAATTAACAAATTAAAAAGAAATATTAGGCCTTCTTTTGCATTCTAATGTGAGCCAGCAACTGCTCATCTGCTTGTCTATGTCTAGTGTATCTGTCTATGTCTATCTTTCTATGTTTGTGTGTTTTTCTGTGTATTTGTATTTGCATGACTGTGTCTGTGTATATGTCTTTCCGTCTGTGTCTGTTCATGTCTTTGTGTGTCTGTGTCTTGGTATATGTATGCCTTCGTCTCTTTTTCTGGCTGTGTATGTTGATACGTTGTGTATATCTGCGTTTGTGATTTTGTGTATGTTTGTGACTGCTTATGTGTATGCATATGTTCTTTTGTATGTGCATGTCTATGTGTGTCTCCTTTTGTTTGTTTGTGTCTGTGTCTGTTTTTTGTGCCTGTGTGTTTCTGGTTAGGTGTGTATGTGTGCTATCTGTTACATAATGGTCATTTTTTTCCTCTTTACTTTACACCCCAAATAATATACCTATTTTTATTTAGGAATTTTAAACAATGCATTCTGATAACACTCATTTCCCATTCCTCCCAGGTCTACCCTCCTCCAACAAAAGAAAGAAAGGAAAAAGCAAAGAAATAGAGAGAGGGGGAGAAGAGAAAGAGACAGAGAGAGAGAGAGACAGAGAGAGAGAGACAGAGAGAGAGAGACAGAGAGAGAGAGAGAGAGAGAGAGAGAGAGAGAGAGAGAGAGAGAGAGAGAGAGAGAGAGATTATACTATTATACTAAGTCCAATTTATGTTCTCCATATACTCATTGGAGTATGGCCAAACTCCCAGAGGCCAGCCCTTTAAAGAAAACTCTGTCCTTCCTACCCTAAAGCCATCAAACAAATATGAGTCACTACACTTGAGAGTCTTTGTCATAAAATTTGAGAAGTCTCTTCAATAGCTATCTTTCTGGACTTACTTTTCTTTCATGCAGGGATAGAGCCAAGAGACTTCCACAAAATTCTTCAATGTCTCTTATTTTCAATTATGAGTCTACAGTTATCCATACAACTTCAAAACAGCTTCCTTGTTCATAGCAGCATGGCATCAAGAATCATGGATTTCCACATGGTTTCTGGCAGCAGCACAGACAATGGAGATTCATATGGCCTCTGGTGGCAGGAGAGACAACAGATATTAACATGGTCTCCTGGGACAACCCTGATATTAGAATATTGACATGGCCTTCAGCAAGGACACAGACCTTAGAACTCAACATGGCCTCAGGAGTCAGTATAGACCAGGGACATCAACATGCCTACTGGCAGTAACGTGGACCACAGAGATCAAGATATCCTCCAGGAACATCATAGTGCATGGCCTCAATAGATTCTGCAGAAATAGCATGGACCACAGACATTGATGTGGCCTTTTGTGAAGACATAATCCAGAAAAGGAACAGTTCTTTATCTTAGATTTCTTGTTGTTGCTCAGTGCAGGTTATCACGGAAAGAAGTGTAGCTGTCTGTATAATCTCCAGGCTGCTGTGTACCACCCTGCCATCACTACCCAGTTGTCATATGCTCTTTGGCTGCTATATCAGTGCTACCATACCTGTCATAATCTCTATGTCTCTATTTCTCCTCTTCCTCTCTGCACACACAGCTGCATTCCATGACATTTTCCACATCTTTACAACACATTCACATTGCAAGCGCCTGTATTTCACACAGAATATTTGTTTACCCAAAGGGCTTTACATGCAAATACTTATTGCAATGCATTAGTTATTGGTCTGTTTCAAGGTTTCTGCTAAATATTGTACTATTGCTGAGACTCATCTTGGATATTCTGCATACCAATACCAGGGTCATGATTCTTGTGCATTTTGGCTTGTTGTACATAATCACGTTTGCAGTCTTCAGGTACTGTGGATGCCCCACACTCTTCTTACCACCAGCAGTGTGAACAACAGGAGCTGCAACAGTGACAGCTCCATACCATCTAGTCCTCTTGAAGCCTCTGTGGGTCTCTCAGGCCGCTTTGAGTGTCACCACATTCCTAATGGTGCCAGCTGACACCATACTATTTTGAATGAGTCTCAAGGGTCATTTTTTTTTTTTTTTGAGAGGAAGACAAAGTAGAAATTTCTTTGGTATCTGAATCAGGGGGAAAATTTTGAAACAAAATAAAGCAGTAATAAAAGCTGAAATATGGAAAGAGAAATTCACAAGCACAATACAGTAAATCACAACAAATTTCAAGTTTGTGCCTATGTACATGTTTTCAGAAGTAGTTCAGAATTCAGGTGTCCATTTCTAAAAACAAAACACACAAAATGATCAACTTATAAAAAGAAATTTTGTTTGAATCATAGTATTCTTAGTTCCAGATTTGTTTTTCTCTTTGAATTTGGGCATGTTGCAAGCTGTCACCAAAAGGTAGGTCTTATGGTTTAGCAAAATACTTACATCATGGGAAGGAAGCAGAGAGAAAGAATGTGCCAGGCTCCTGAAATCCACCTTCAAGACATATCCTTGGAGACTGAGCAACCTCTCAATAGAATACACCCTTCAAATTTCCCCCTATTTCCAAATGATACACCCTGGTAAGCATATCTTCAATTTACTGACTTTGGGGACATTCAACATATCAACTATAGTAATAGTGCAGTATTATTTACAACGACAAAATTTGAAAACATAAGTTTCAATTCTTTCTAAAGGTGGAACCTGAACTTTTCTCACATGGGGAAGAAACTAACTTTGGAGACAGAGTCTACCATTTGAGATTAACACAGTTAAAATTGACATCTGTACATAATTTGTAGTTCTTTCCACTATATCTAAGCACAAGACCCAGACATGAGCATATACATAAGTATGTGAATATCTATGTCTTTCCTTTATAGATGATGAAGTCAGATTATTATCATTAACTCTTGAATAACTTGTCAACTCTAAGGAAAACAACCCATCTTCACTCCCTCCTTTCTTTGTTCTTATATGCCTTCCTTTTTCCATTTATTCTTCCTAATCCTGAGTCCTACTTTCTAGTTTTTGATCTGTCTTTTTTACTCTTCCTTCCTCCACAATTTTTCCTTCATCCTTCCTTTCCTCCCTTCCTTTTCTCTACTTGGTCTCTTTATGTTACCCAGGCTAGCCTTAAACTATCGCATCAATCAGTACTGCTGAGTAGCTTAGACTAGAGTTCATATCTTCATACCTGGATGAATTTAAGTTAAAATAAATTGCTTTGAATACATGAAAAACTAATGAAGAAGCCCTTTATGAATTCTGTGAATCATTTCACCTAAATTAAATTTCTTTTATAAAAATCGTTTTTAGTATTATAGTGGTTTCAAGTATATTTTTATTTCATAATGTCTTTCTTTTGTGCCTTATCCATTTTGAAATTCTTAAGCATTGTTATTTTAGGAAATAAATAATATAATAAACTATTACCAATTTCTTACTTGTATGTACATGTGCTTGGAAAGATTTTAAAGCCATGTGAATGTCAGTTTTGTCAACAGTGAAATGAAGTGTTTAGGTGAATGGAACACAAATCTTCTTTCCAACAATAACATTCTGTGCTGAATGATAGACTGAGTTTCTTTCATCCAGAATGATCCTGTGATTAATGTTTTCTAATAATTTAAGCCAAATAACCTTCCCTATTTCAGAAAACTAAGAGGAGCATTTCAGACCACCTGAAGAAGTTACAAAATTTAAAGTATAAAATTACTGAGGGATGAATTGACAACCTATAATTGACATTTTATAACTACTGCATACTCTTCTAACATTACTTTTTAAATAAATATGTATAGGAAATATTTTATAAATACTATGAAAAACACATGGATAAATTGTTGATTTACACAGTTTCATAGGTAGGTGATCTGGTAGCAACCCAAGCTTAATTTTAATCTGCTTGTTTTGTACAAAATGACAAATAAGATCTTTACCAGGAATTTTCAATTAATGACTCTGCAGACCTTTGTGATATGAGCAACATTACGTTGATAGAAACTGTACATCAAACTAAGTTCATTTTAATATCCATCTGTTATTGGTTTGTTATTAGAGTGACTTAAATTCTCTCCTATGAAAGAGCATGATGATTTTTGTACTAATCTTCATTAATTTTTAATGTATTCTATCAAGGGAAATATAAACATTTTCTTTTTTATCTGGTGTATCTGCCTCTGTTTGACAGATCTACTTCATAGATTAGAAAGTTGAAATGTTGATTGAAAAATACAGGGGGTGTATGAAGTGGATTTATACGGTTACATAGCATAGAATAGTTACCATATAAATGTTACTGACAATTGTGGGGCCCTCCGAGGTTCTGATGAACCATTCTGTCTCCCATTTAGGCTTGAGAAACATCTTATAATAAAGATGAACCATATCTATTCCTGTGTATGATTAAACCAGAGGTTTTCAAAGAATGGGCTAGAATCTGCCTGAAAACGTTAATTTCAAAGTCTATTTCAGGAAGGGGCAAGCATATTGTAACTGTCTTGCAACCCTACTTTTGTTTTAAAGGTTATTATAACCTCTTGTTTATGATCACCTCATTATATTTCTATAACCCTGTCTACTATGTGCCTGCCAAATCCATATTTTCAAACCCACTACACCTGAGCTATAATGCTTTAGGTAGGCCACAAGGTAGTAAGAATCCAAAAGGCAGGAAGGTACCTTTAGAGAAAGACTGAAGCCCAAAGTGTTAGGGATTGTAAGCTTAAAAAGGAAAGCCTGCAGAATATCTTGGTTCATGCCTTTAATCCCAGCACTCACAGAGGCAGAAGCAGGTGGATAGCTATGAGTGAGAGTCCAGCGTGGTCTACAGCACAGTGAGTCTAGGGTACCAAGGCTACACAAAGAAAGCTTGTCTTTAAAAAAAAAAGGGAAAGAAAAAAGAAAAGAAAAGGAAGGAAGGAAGGAAGGAAGGAAAGAAGAAAGAAAGAAAGAAAGAAAGAAAGAAAGAAAGAAAGAAAGAAAGAAAGACAAGCTTAATACTTGGCCATTAGTCTCAGCATGTGTTCCTATCAGTTGCTGGATGAAATCTTTCTGATGGAACTTGTGTTAGGATCCAGTGTTACTAGAAGACTGCAAAATTTACCTTTGCAAGTGAGGGCTAAAATCAATGTGTGCTATATAGATCTAATATGACAGGATTATTGCAGATGATAAAAGGCCATCTTAGAGTGAGAACATGAGAGAAACAGGGAAATTAAGAGAGGGAGGAGGAAGAATTACAGCCTGATGTTGCGAGGGAACTTTAAAGGGTGCAAATCTCAAATAGAAACATTTGCAACTCTTGGTGACAGTGAAAATGTGCCACACCTGACAGTTGTGTGAGGTAACATAAGCTGCTGGCTCTCAGTTGCTGAAAAGCAGGCTGATGGAGCACCTGACTGATAACATCTAATCAATGAGTCTAGCAGAATACCATTAGAAATTGTTTCATTGACCTTTTTTTGTGCTATCCTAGGTTCTGGGTTATCCAGCCTTTGGGTCCTGGCCCTCCAGGCACTGTCAGACATAGGTTATCTCTGATGGCAAAGGTCACAAATTGGTCCAATCATTTGTTTACTGTTCCAAGTTCTGCTTCACTTTTAGCATAGGACATCGAGCAGGCAGAGCAAATTATAGACTGAAAGTTTTGTGGCTGGGATGGAGTTCGAATCCGTCTACTGGAAGACTTGCATGCTTATAGAAGATGATTAGTTGGGACTTCATATTCTCATTACTAAGAGTCTTAGCTAGAGTCACCGACATATGTCCAGGGTGTTTTCATTGCACTTGGTTTATACCTTACCCCGAAAGGCCATTGAACCCTAGTTTTCTCTTGTAGTACTCTCTCTCTCTCTCTCTTCACCCCTCCACCCTGATATTTCCTGTTCCCATCCCCACACCTTGAAAAGATTCATGAATAGGGGCAGGAAGAATTTTAGCAACCACAAGGGTCAGGGACTTCACAAGAGGAGGCCCACAGAATCACCAAACAATGGCTCATAAGGGTTCACAGTGACTGAACCAACAACAATCAAGGAGCCTGTGTAGGGCTAAGCAAGGTCTTCTGTAAATATGTTATGACTGTGCAGCTTGGTTTTCTTGTGGGACTCTTAACAGTGGGGACAGAGGCTGTCTCTGACCTTTTTGGATCCTTTTCCTTTTACTTGGTTGTCTCATCCAACCTTGATATGAATGTTTGTGCCTAGTCTTATTGTAACTAGTAATACCATGTTTGGTTGATGTCCCTGGGAAGGATGCTCTTTTCTGAAAGGAAACAGGAGAGGAGCAGATCTGGGATAGAGGGGAGATAGGAAGAAACTGGAAGGGGAAGAAGGAAGTGAAACTGCAGTGGGATGTAATATATGAGAGAAGAAAAATGAAAAAAGAAAAAGGGATGTTTTTTATTGAGTCAATAAAGCCAGCTACATTGGTTGGCTGCATCTCTGGAAGAAGAAAATGTGAATTATACAAGTAAAATTTTTGTTCTTCTTATTGTCTATCAAATAACTTTAGGTAATTGCAGCTTCTGGAAGATGCTTTTTTGACCAGTTGATTGACTGACTTCACTGAGTTTACTTTTAAAGGAGGAGACAAGGACTTGTCTCCACAGACAAGTAGAATTTTTCCACACTGAAACCTTAATAAAATATTTCATAAGTTGTATCTCTCCTTAATTACATATAATAGTGATACTTACATTGGTCAGATGATTTATATGTGTTATTGAATATTGAAGTCCTCAAAACTGTGTATCCCAGTTCAGTTTATATTTATAGTTTTGCTGTTTTTCATTTACACCATGTTTTAAAATTGTTACTGATTCTTTCTTTTCTTCTTATGTCAATTATTTACACAATTTGTAAGTAGAATATAACTTAATCTAATTCATATATAAGCATCTTTTTAAATATATGCAGATCAGCTTAAGTAACATGATAACTGGGAAGATTCTGTTTTGAAAAATGTAGAGTTTCTTTAAGGTAATAGGCCTCAACAGTAGATAGCTATCAACCATACTTCTAGGCTCACATTAATTTACACAAAATGTGAAAAGATGGCATCATCAGATCAATATTTTTATAGGTAGCATATGCATGATGTGTTGGACCCTAGAGTCCACTCGGGTAGGGGGTTGTCGCAAGAGACCACTTGAGGACCACAGTGTCAATGCAAAAGCACAAGGTTTATTGCTGACGCACGTCAGGGGACCTCAGCACTCACTCGGAGGGAGGCACCCTGAGTCACTGTTACAGGCCACTTTTAAAGGATAAAACCGCAAAGGTTGGGAGGGGCTGCGTGCCCTATGTTAGGATTGGCTCTGGTGGTCGCTAAGGGTGCTTGTCTAAATGTTATTGGCTATTGTAGGGGTTGTTGGTCTTGGGGGCTATTCTTGGCAGGGAGAGGTGTTGGGGAGTTTCCAGAGAATTTCCAGATGGTATTTTTCTGAGAATTGTTTACCTTAGTTGAAATTGTTTATCTCGGTTGGCCACCTTGATCTCAGAAACTGAAACTGGCCTTAAATTCTTTCTGGGTCACTTTCCCAAGCTTGTCTGGGTCACGTTCCCAGGCTTAGGCTGTGAGAGAGAGAGCCTTATAGATGCATAAACACGTAGACTAGATATACCTGAATGGTTTATTATGGTTTTATACTTAATCATTTATTTGCTCCACACAGTCTTTTTTTGAATGAATAACTCACCATTTGTACTCTATACAGAAAAAAAAAAAGCAAACAAGACTTCCAGTCTGATAAGCTGTAGGCTAGGCTGTGATTGAGGGAGATGCTTGTGTTCCTGTGTTCTGTGCTGTGACCTGCTACAGGGAGTTGTGAGCAAAGTGGAGCCAGCTCAGAATCTGCTTTGGAAAAAAAAAAAAACTTTAAAAAGAAACCAACCACGTAGAGGAGACTTTGAAGGTACGAAGACTGTGGTCCAAACCTTGGCACTTTCCATGGAGTGAATGCATTCTGATACCCAGGCAGGCTGATCCAATTGAGGGCTTCCCAAGGCAGTGAGCACAGTGTCTAAGCACAGTGACTAGGTAGTGGGATCGCATTAACCTTGGAGCAAGAAAGCCAGTAGCAGGGGAGAAAACTCACAGACTTCCCTTCTGGAAAGGAGAGTCCTGGGTCTCCTGAGGAGCCCACTTGGTCTCCCAATACTAAAGCTGAAGAAAGCCCTCCTACCTCCTCATCCCCATGTGTCCTTGAGAACCATGCTCAGTCCCAGACCATTCCCCACAATCTGAGGTGGGTACCTTCAGGATCATCCAGCTTCCTGGCCAGGACTCTTCCCACACCCCTCCCATCAGAACTCCAGTGGGCAACAGGATTTATCAGCCTATACCGTAAACATAAAGGCCAGCATAAAAACACAGTCAACAAAATCAAGAGCAATGTGGCATCTTCAGAACCCAGTTATCCTATGAAAAGCAGCCCTGGATTTTCTAACAAAACTGAAACTAGAGAAAATGACATTAAATACATACTTACAAAAATGATAATGGAGGAAACAAAGAAATCTTTAAATATAAGAAGGAACAAGCAAATAGTTTGAGGCCTTTGGAGAGGAAATAAAAAAAAAAAAACACTGATGAACTCACAGGAAGAAACAAACAAAAGGGTGAAGGAATTAAACAAATATAAAGAAGTGGAGGAAAATACAAATAAACAGGTGAAGGAAATCAAATAAGAAGGTTCAAGACCTGAAGGTAGAAATGGGAAGAATAAAGACAGCACAAACTGAGGAAATCCTGGAGAGAAAGAAAATAGGGAAGAAAACAGGAACTATAGAGGTAAAGAATCTCAGATGTAGAATATAAAATGGAATACATTGATGCATCCATCAAAGAAAATATTAAATCTAAAACATTGAAGATATCAAGGACACCATGAAAAGACAAAAACCTAAGAATTATAGAAATTTAAGAAAGAGAAGATTCCTGGCTCTAAGGCCCAGAAAATATGTTCAATAAAACATAGAAGAATTTTTCCCCAATCTCAAAAAAGAGATGTCTATTGACATATAAGATGCCCACAGAACACCGAATAGACAAGACCAGAAAAGAAAATCTTCCCTCCACATAATAATCAAAATAGTAAATGTACAGAACAAAGGAAAAATATTAAAAGCTGAAAGGGAAAAAAAGCCAAGTAGCATATAATGGTAAACATATCAGAATCACACCTGACTTCTCAACAGAGACCATAAAAGCCAGAGAGGCCTGGACAGACATCTTGCAAACCCTATGAGACCACAGATGCCACTCCAGACTGCTATCTGGACTACCATAGATAAAGAAAACAAGATATTCAATAATTAAACCAAATTTAAACAATAGCTGTACTCAAACTCAGCACTACAGAAGATACTAGAAAGAAAATTTTATTTTTCATTACCAATACCCCAAAACTCACAGAATATAAGTAACTTCACTACAGAAAAAACAAAAGCAGTTAGGGAACAAACATAATTACAAAAACAACACCAAAATAACAGGTTCTAAGAGTCACTTGTCATTAATATCTCTCAACATCAATGGTCTCAACTCTCCAATAAAAAGATACAGACTAACAGAATAGATGTATTCTGCTGCATGCAAGAAACACACCTCCGGCACAAAGATAGACATTACCTGAGAATAAAGGGCTATACAAAGTTTGTCCAAGCACACAAACTCAAGAATCAAGCTGGAGTTTGCATTCTAATATATAATAAAATAGACTTTCAATTAAAATTAACCAAAAGAGATGAAGAAGGACACTTTATACTCATCAAAGGTAATTTTCACCATGATTACAGCTCAGTTTTGAACATTTATGTCCTAAATACAAGGACATCCACATTTATAAAAGAAACATCACTAAAGCTTAAATCACACATTGAACCCCACACATTAATAGTGGGAGATATCAATAACCCACTCTCACCAATACAAAGATCATCAAGACAGAAACTAAATGAAGAAATAATAAAACTAAAAGATGTCATGAATCAAATGTATCTAACAATCATCTACAGAACCTTTCACCAAAACACAAAAGAATATACCATCTTCTCAACAGTATTATAGAACCTTCTCCAAGACTGTAGCCTCAACGAATACAAGAAAATTGAATTAATCCTTTGTATCTTATCAGATCACCATGGGCTAAAGCTGAACTTCAACTAAAATAGGAATAAACAAAAAAGCCTGTACACACATGGCAACTGAACAACAACTCTCTGCTCAGTGACAACTGGTTCAGGGATGAAATAAAGAATGAAAGTAAAGACTTCCTAAAATTAAATGAAAATGAAGAAGCAACATACTCAAACCTATGGGACACAATAAAAGCAGCACTAAGAGGAAAGTTCTTAACACTAACTGCCTTCATAAAGATATTAGAGACATCTCAGACAAGCAATTTAACAGCATACTTGAAGGCCCTAGGAAAAAAAGAAAGCAGACATACACAAGAGGAGTAGCTGGCTAGAAATAATCAAACTCACAGCTGAAATCAGTAAATCAGAAAGAAAGAGAACAATTCAAAGAGCCAACAAAACCAAGAGCTAGGTTTTTTGAGAAAAATCAACAAGATAGACAAACTAAAAGGCAGAGGGAGTGTAAGCAAATTAACAAACTCAAAAATGAAAAGGGAGACATAATGACAGACCCCTATGTGTTCCAAAGAATCATTAGGTCTATGTCAAAAGCCTATTTGCAACAAAATCTACAGGAAATGGATATTTTTCTTGATGACCACCAATTACCAAAACTGAATCAAGATAAGGTAAACAATTTAAACAACCCTATAACTCCTAAGGAAATAGAAGCAGTCATTAAAAGTCACCCAATAAGGGGAAAAAAAAAAAAAAAAAAAAGGCAAGAACCAGATGGATTCCGTACAGAATACTACTAGACTTTCAAAGAAGAACTAATACCAGTACTCCTCAAACTTTTCCACGAAATAGAAACAGAAGGACGATTATTGAACCTATTCTATGAAGCCAGAGTCACCTTGGTAATTAAACCACACAAAGATCCAAGCAAGAAAGAAATTTTCAGACCAATTTTGAACATGGATGCAAAAATACTCATTGAAATACTTGCAAAGCGAATGCAAGAACACATCAAAAATATCATCTCCCATTACAAAGTAGGCTTCATCCCAGGCATGCAGGAGTGGTTAAATATACAGAAGTCCATCAATGTAATCCACCATGTAAATAAATTTAAAGAAGAAAAAGACATGATTATGTGCTTAGATGCCAAGAAAGCTTTTGACAAAAATCCAAAACCCATTCTTGTTAAAAGATTTAGAGAGATTAAGGTTACAAGGCACATACCTAAACATAGTAAAGACAATATACTGCAAGCCTATAGCCAATATCAAATAAAACAGAGAGAAATTTAAATAAATTCTGCTGAAATCAGGGACAAGACAAAGTTGTCCACTCTCTCCGTATCTCTTCAATATAGTATTTGAAGTCCTAGCTGGAGCAATAAGGAAAAAAAAATTTCAAGGGGATACAAAGTGGAAATGAAGAAATCAAATTATTATTATTTGCAGATGATATGATAATATCCTTATGTGACCCAAAATATTCTATAAATGAACTCATACAGGTGATAAAAATCCGTCAGCATAGTGGATGGATAAAAAAATCAACATTAAAAAAAATTAGTAGCCTTCTTTTATACAAAAGACCAATGGACTGAGAAAGAAATTAAGAAAACAAAACCCTTTACAATAGGCAGAAAGAACATAACATATCCTGGTGTAACTCTAACCAAGTAAGTGCAAGACTTGTATGAAAAAGATTTCAAGTCTCTGAAAAAAGAAATGAAAAATATATCAGAATATGGAAAGATCTCCCATGCTCATGGATTGCTAGGAATAACATAGTAAAAATGGCAATCTTACAAAAAGCAATCTACAAATTCACATCAAAATGCAAACACAATTCTTAATAAACCATGTAAGAGCAATTTTCAACTTTTGTGGTGACAATCCTGTAAAATAAATGATCTTATGGAGGTATCTTGATGCCTGATCGCAAACTGTACAATAGAGAAATGTTTAAAAAAAATTCTTGCAACTGATCTGGAAACAGGCTGGAATAGAATCAAAAGCCCAGAAATAATACCATACACCTACAGACACTTCATCTTTGTCAAAGAAGCCAAAACCATACAATATAAAAAAAAAGCAGCATCTTCAACAAGTGGTGCTGGTCTAATTGGATGTGTACATCTAGAAAATGCAAATGGATCAATATTCATCACCCTGCATAAAACTCAAATCTAAGTGGATTAATGACCTCAACATAAGACCAGACACACTAAATCTCTTAAAATAAAAACTGAGAAAGAGCACTGAACTCACTGGCACAGGAGACAACTTCCTGAACAGAACACCAACAGCTAAGGCTCTAATATCAACAATTAATAAATGGGACTCATGAAATTAAAAAGCTTTAGCAATGCAAAGAACACCATTGATAAGACAAAGTTGAGCCTACAGACTGGGAAAAGGTTTTAACCAGCCCTACATCTGACAGCAGGCTAATATCCAATTTTAGAAAGAATTCATGAAATTAACCACCACCAAACCGAATAACATAATTAAAAATTGGCATACAGTGCTAAACAGAGAATTCTCAACAGTGGAATATTGAATGTCCGAGAAAGAAACACTCAATGTCCTTAGTCATCAGGGTAATGCAAATCAAAGGACTCTGAGATTCCATCTTACACCCTTTAGAATGGCTAAGATTAAATCTCAGGTGAAAGCACATGCTAGGGAGGATGTGGAGAAAGGGTTGAACTCCTCCATTGCTGGTGAGAGTGCAAACTTGTACAATCACTTTGGAAATCAATCTGGCGCTTTCTCAGAAAATTGGAAATAGTTCTACTTCAAGATCCAGCTGTACCACTTTGGGCTTATACCCAAAAATTGTACCATGATACAATGAAGACATTTTATCATCTATGTTCATAGCAGCGTTATTTATAATAGTCAGGATCTGGCAATAACCTAGATGTCCCTCAGATGAAGAATGGATAAAGACATCATGGTTCATTTACACATTGGACTACTACTCAGCTATTACAAACAAAGAAATCTTGAAAAATGCAGGCAAGTGGATGCAACTGGAAAAGATTACCCTGCGTGAGGTAACCAAACCTAAAAAGACAAGCATGGCATATACTCACTTATAAGTGGATATTAGCCTTATAATATAGGATAATGACATTACAATCCACAGACCCAATGAATCTAAATAACAAGAAATACCCTAGGGAGGATGACTAGAGCTCTTTCAGAAGCCCTTTAATATGGGGAGTAGGGGCTGCCTCTGACAGTGGTCCCTGTTACCCACTTACTGATCACTTCCTCGTTCCAAGGCCAGCCAACTGAAAGAAGAGAGTGCAGGAAGTCCTAATAAGACAGGGAAGTCTGGGCCGGGCATGGTGGCACATGTCTTTAGTCCCAGCACTTGGGAGGCAGAAGCAGGTGGATTGCTGTGAGTTTGAGGCCAGCCTGGTCTACAATGAGAGTCTAGGACAGCCAGGGCTACATAGAGAAACCAAAAAAACAAAAAACAAAACAAAAAAAAACAAAAACAAAACACCGGACAGTCTGGGTTCATACAGTAAGAGAAGAGAGCTCCAGCTTCTGAGGACTAGGGGAAAGGATGGTAGGAGAGTGGAAGATGGAGCGAGGATGAGACAGGTAGGAGATCAGGGAGGGGGCTACAGTCAGGATGTAAAGTGAATAAATTAAAAATGAACAAAGTCATTTTAAAAAGCAAGCAAGCAAACAAACAAACAAACAAAAACCAATTGTTCTATAAAATAGCTAGAGTTATAGGTGATTCAGACCAGAACCTGCCAAGTTCCTATTTTATGCGGAGTGGTAGACCAATCCTTAAGATAAAAAGTAGACTCCTCTAAGAAAAATAAAAGTGCCATGACCAAATTATAAAGAACAATAGCAGGCTGTTTAAGGAGAGTAAGTAGGTACCAACCCTGCTAATAATTAACACAATTCCCAGAGTTAACAGAGTCAACTGAACTTCTGACCCAGAAAGCAGTAAATGATTAGACCTTCTTTCACAGCGGCTGCTGGGAAAATTTTCATGGTCATTCCTTTTCCACCTGCCCAGCAGTATAACAATGGAGCCCGTGTGTGGACTAGAAACTCCTCAGCCTCAGTCAGCAGTTGCACGCCCCCCCCCCCCCATGCATGTCCTAGAAGACTAAGTGGCAAATCTGGACTTTTATTTGTCTACTTAAAATTAGTAACCAAAATGTATGATTTTTTTTTTCAAATTTCTTCCTGGGAAAGCAGCAAATAATAGACAGTAACCAAAATATCTTTAAATTTTCTCTGCTGTGACCAAATCTCTAACTGGCTTCTTCCTGACTCTAGATCCCTGACCTTCCTTTCCTAAGAGCATTGCAGCTAATTCTTTCCCTTCTCCTTTGAAATGGATATTTTAAAAACTATTTGCCAGTTTACAACTGAGGACTATTATTTCCAAGGATCTAGGAAAGCTTTGAAAAGCAATCATCAAGGAAGATAACAGCACTATCTCCTAATTAGGTATCAGGCCTTCACCTGGCAGAACTTAGAAAACTACCTCCTGCCAGAAATACAGGAGAAAGTTTACTTTGACCTGGCAACAAGCAATTAACAAACAGCCTAAAGGAGGAGGAGGCCCCAGAAGTTCTTCAGAATGGTAAGGAGTTCCACTGCAGAAAAGCTGAGTTCAGACTTGAAATAGTCTTGCAGCGAGTTCTGTTTAAGGCTGGTTTGCGAACTCTGCTGCAAATTCAGTGTAAAAGGAAATACTGTATCCTCATGTACTATAAAAATAAATCTCTTTCAGAAAAGTATTGCCCAAACATAGGGACACCTGAAAATATGTGTAAAAGATAATCCATAGCTTCTAATAGTCAGATGGCAAAAATATAAGTTTCTGAAAATTATAAGGAAATTACAATAAAAGATTTCTGTATGTAAGTATGCTATTTATAAGAATCCTATATAAAAGAAAGAAAAAGATTAAGTCACAACCAAGAAATAAGTGTTTCAGTAAAATATTTGAAAGAAAAAAATGAAAATAAATTTAAGAAATTATCAAGCATACTATCTCTAAAGAAAAGCTTACTGGAAAAGCTCGACAGGAGAACCAACATATGGCATTTTATATATTTAAAATATTTAATCACTAATGTGAATTACTTAAAGATTCTGACAGGTATAACAGTGCACATGGTTCCAGTTTTCTTATTTCACACTACTAAGTACTACTGAAAGCAGTTCTTTCACTGGGCCATGAAGAAAATTTGAAAATTTTTATTGATAAAAAAGAATCATGCTAGACATAAAACTCATCTGTAAAAAACTATTTGCATAGACTAGTATAGGTTTTTAATTTTAAAAAATGGCAGATAATTATCTTGGGTTTGTATCCTGTTTAACATTTGTTGTCTATGTTTATCAGTGTTCACATAATCTGCTACATAAGCATTGCTGCAACAGATAATGAGACTATACGTTTAACAACAACACTGAACAAAAAAGAAGTGGTAGACTTCTTTTCACTTATCTTTTTAAATTTCTCATCAGGTCAGAGAGAATAACTGTAATGAATACATAATTCTATTATGAAATCCTCTATAAGAATGTTATACATCAGGTGAGGAATTTTTAGCAGGCATGATACTCACTGTGCATACATGCACACACAATTACAACCCAAGCATTCATATACACAACATAAATAAAGACATTTTTAAAATGACAATTTTAATAAATTTTGAATCGGGGGTTAATGTAGAGGAATACATTAAGAAAGTAAGGCACACTGGGAAGAGTACATGTTGACACCCCAGAAACAGCCTCATGCCATGTTATCTGCAGTAGACATAGATAGCATTATGATGAGCTTTGAAACTACTGTCTTCAAAAGACTGCCATGAAACTTCAGTATCTTCACAAGGTCGTTTCTGGGAACCACCTGACAGGATCTTAAATATAAAGTTCCACTTTAGATCACAGGGACAGAGGAAGTTAAGTTTTCTTTGTAAACAAAGTCAGTAGTCAACCCCCGCCCCCAATAAAATATGTAGATGAGGAATGGGACCCTTCTTAAAAACAGATCCAGGAAGAAAGTAAACCTGGCTCACGGCTATTTCCATGTAAAACATCTGCTTATAAAAGAGATTGCCTCCAGGTCCACAATCTTTGCAACAAATGTTAATTTCTCTGACATTCCTGAAGCAAAAACTTGAATTGCATTATGGTATATACGGGTCTTCCTATATCAATATTCTTATAATTTTCTATTTTCTATGTTGCCTGAATTCTGCTTGCTTTCTAAGGAACTCAAATGCATCATGCTTCTTTTTTTCTTGTCCACTCACCTTTTAATGGTGATACTAAGACTTATAACTTCCCACTCTTTTTTTTTTTTTCTCAAACTCTATTAAACTGCACTGGACTTTTATTTTTAAGTATATTTTAAAATTATTTTGCCTATAAGACTAAAACCTCACAAAAAGGAACTTTGTTCCTTAGTAACAATCATTTTAAAAATATGCTGAAAGTTTTCAAAAATTTTACTTAAATAAGATTATTATACAGCATGAATACATATAACATGAAAGCAAAAAGCATTCATGATGGCATTTTATTCATGTAAGATTCAAATTTAGATATATTACTTTCTTAACACTCCTGATAACCAATGGTTCTTATCTCAGCTTCACAAGTCTGGAAACTGCACATACGTGATTTAAGCTGGTTCTGTAGATAACAATACATATGCTTTATATAGTACAGAAGAATTTCTCAGCATGTACTCCTGTTCTAAAAACAATGCCACCATAAACTTAAAAGTCACATTTTATAATAAGGTACTCTAGTCCAGGTTTGGTGGTCCATGACCTCTGAAAAAGATAAGAAAACTATGGGAAACTTGTCATTCACCTTTGGGGAAAAAAGAGATATATGCTTTTTTTTTTTTTTTTCCTGGAGTGACTGAATTGGGTGGAAGAATTGAAATAAGGTCATTTTAAATCTCCTTTAAGGACAGTAAGGTGAGCATAGTTTGTATGTTTTTATAATGTAAATAACATAGGAAATTGCCTGTAAGCAAACAATTTAAAGGACATACAAAGTCTTTCTCTTGATAAACAATCCCTTTGTAGAGAATGTAATTCAGAATACAATATAGAGAACAAAGATGAGATTAAATTAAAGGAGACGTCTAAGTAAATTTAAAATGTAGCATTTAAAAAGTTACTCAAGTAAATCCTGAATAAGATTTTTTAAATGATCTAAATGGGCTGGAAATGAAAGCAAAGGAATACAGACGCTTGAGTTTCGCTGTAGATTTGAATTAATAATGCATCCAAAATTTCAGGGCAAAACTCAAAGCTCAACTTCAGCATAGGAAGTTGAATTAGAGAAACTTCATTACTCAAGAAAGGGGATTTGATGTTAAACAAATGAAACCACAACAATCCATTTCTTGAACACATTTTGGACAAAATAAAGGGAACAATGGGACTACTACGTTAAACCTCTATTTCCTCTCTACAAGTATGTTAAATTAGCATTCATTTTTAGCTCAGAAATGTAGTTGAGGTACCTAGGATTTTAAAGTTTTCTTCTATAAAATTAAGGACACAATTTTACACTAAAATATACATCTTTAGGTCTGGCCTTTTGATAGGTTTTCAGAAAATGAATACAAAAAGCAAAACCCAAAATATATTGTGTACTTTCCCATTGGTTATGTTTTTATTGAAAATAATTTAAATGAATTGTTTAAAAATAGTTGGAGAATTACCCATAATTGGAAAAAATAATCAAGTAAATAATGCCACTAACTTACATATATTACTGTTTTGTTTTGTATTTTGTTTATGTTTTTGGTCTTTTTTTTTTTAGCTTTTCTTTGTGTGTGTGTGTGTGTGTGTTTGTGAAAGAGAGAGAGAGAGAGAGAGAGAGAGAGAGAGAGAGAGAGAGAGAGAGAGAGAGAGAAAAATATCCTGAAAAACCTAAAGCAGGAAGGGTTTAATTTAGCTCTCAGTTCAAGGTACAGCACAACTGGTGAGAAAGTCTGTGCATCAGAAGTTCAAAGTAATCAGTAGATCAGAACAATAAATGCATTTCTGATGGTTTCAGTTTGTGCTTTCCATTTCTTGAAGTCTAGAGTCTCCTGCTGAGATAATAATTCCCATCTACAAAGAGGGTGGCTATTCCTACATTACTTAATGTAATCAAGATAATCTCACACTGCACGCTGCGTGATCCATCTTTAGTTTGTTCTAGATATTGTCATGTTTACAACACTAGCTAGCACAGCAAACTAATTACATTTAAGAATATTTTAATAATTATACTTTTTTCATTGAATCTTTATACCTACTTAACTGTGACAATATGTAAAGAGTTACGTTTTTTCATTCTAGTGCTTTAAAATGTTTGATTTTCACATGCAAGCTATTCAGCAGTAATAAAAACAGCATGGTATTGGCATAGAAATAGGCTGGTTGATCAGTGGAATTGAACCGAAGACCCAGAAATAAGCTCACACACATGTGGACACTTGGCTTTTGACAAAGAACCCAAATCCATACAATGGAAAACAGCATCTTCAACAAATGCTGCTTGTCTAAATGTATGCCTACATGTAGAAAAACACTAATATACCTAAATTTATCACTATTCACAAAACTCAAGTCCAAGTGGGTTAAAGACTTAAAGATGAAACCAGACACACTAAATATGTTAGAAGAAAAGGTGGGGAAGAGCCTTGAAATCATTGGCACAGGAGACAACTTCCTTAAGAGAACACCAATAGCTCAGGCTCTAAGGTCAACAATTAATAAATGAGATCTCATGAAACGGAAATGCTTCTGTAAGTCAAAGGAAACAGTCAACAGAACAAAATAACAACATATAGACTAGGAGAAGATCTTCACCAACCCTACAACTGACAAAGGGCTAATATCCAAAATATATAAAAAAAACTTAAGAAATTATTATTTTTTTAGAGATTTTTTATTTTTTACATATACATTTATATTATTACACATATATACAATAAACTAATTATAGCAGGAAGAACTATGACACAATCAGGAATTATATACATGTTATATACTTAGTGTTTTTGCTACTTGTATTTGACACCCTTAAGAAAATATCTTTCCTTTCTTGGTACATCTAAACTTCTGAGTGTAAATCAATCTCCATCACATCTTGTCCTTATAAACTTAAAACATCTATCTAGACTTAAAGAAACTGTGGTACATTTACACAATGGGATATTACTCAGCTATTAAACCAAGGTAATCTTGAAATTTGCATGCAAATAGATATAAGTAGGAAAGATCATCCTTTGTAAGGTAATTCAGACACAGAAAGACACGCATGGCATACACTCCTTCCAATTGGATATTAGCTCAAAATAGATGTCCTCTGAGAGACTCCACTCAGCAGAGTATTGGGGCAGAGAGATACTGAGACTCAGAGCCAGACTTTTGCTGGAGCCCTGAGAGTTGTATGGAAGAGTGGAGGGATGAAAAGACCGGAGGTTTCAGGAGCTCCAGAAGGAGACATCAAGGCTGGCAAATCTGGACCTTGGGGACCTCCACAAACTGATACACAAACCAAGGACAGTGCATGTAGAAAACCTAGCCCCCTTGTTCAGATGTAGCCTATGAACAGCTAATTCTCCATGTGTGTGCATGTGGGTGTCCAGGGGTGTTACGGGGTCTACTTCTGTTCTCACTTGTTCTCTGGTGCCCATGATTTGATCACTGCCCCGTGGCAGGAAGACCTTGTAGTCACACAGAGGAAGAAGATTCAAACTGTCCTGATGAGACCTGCTTGGCTATGGACAGACAGTGGGGGAGAAGAGCACCCCCCCATCAGAGGTCTAGGTAAGGGGAATAGGGCAGAAGATAGAGGGAAGTTGGGAACAGGAAGATAAGAATGGGGCTGGACCGAAAAGGGGCACCAGAGTTCATGTGAGAGTCAGATCTCACTCTCCACTCAACGGTGGAGAGTATCATGTTCGTCGGCTAGGTCTTGGTAGGGGTTCGAAGCTTAGTGCCTATATTCTCCTTTGCTGGTGCCTTAGTTTGAGGAGGAACCCAAGATCCAGATCTGCCTGTCATAAAGTTCTTCTTGTAGGTTTCCAGGACCCTGTGAGTCCTACTATTTCCTCTTTCTTCCATGCTACTCTTGCCTAAGGTCTCAATCGGATATCCTCTCCTCTGACCCACTTTCTTGGTAAGTAAAGATTTTCATGGTACGTATCCCTTGGACTAGTGTTTTGATATAAGTGAGTATATACCGTTTGTCTCTTTTTGCTTCTGGGTGAACTCACTCATTATGATAATTTATAGATCAATCCATTTGTCCACAAATTTCGGGAATTCCTCGTTTTTAATAGCTGAGTAGTATTCCATCATGTAAATATACCACAGTTTCTTAGTCCATTCTTCTACTGAGGGACACTTAGGCTGTTTCCATGTTCTGGCTATTATGTATAGAGCAGCTATGAACATGGTTGAGCATATGTCCCTGTTATGTGGTAGGGCATTTTCTGGGTATATTCCAAGGAGTGGGATAGCTGGGTCTTGAGGAAGCCCTATTCCCATTTTTCTGAGAAAGTGCCAGATGTCCCCTGGATGGGGAGACCTGGCGGCACTCAGAGGAAGGATAGCTAGTTACCAAGAAGAGACTTGATATTCTGAGAGCATATATAGGGGGAGGAGGTCTCCCTCAGTCACAGACATAGGGGAGGGGAGAAGGGGAGAAATGGGAGGGAGGGAAGAATGGGAGGAAACAGGAGAAGGGCTAACAATCGAGATGTAATATGAATAAATTAATAAAAAAAAAAGATTGGGGCTGGAGAGGATAACAATCGGGATATCAAGTGAATAAATTGTAACAAATAAAAACATAAAAATTTCAAGCTTTTAATATGTTTTGAGTTGGTGTTTGTAAGTATTGAAGCCGAGATCCATAACTTTGCATTTGTATGCTAATATGTTCGTTCACAGCTTAGAAGACTGACATTTTCATCCAATGCACCCTCCTGACTTTGTTAGTGAAAAAGAGATAAGTGAGGGGGCATGTGATGTTTTTCTGGAAGCTGTCTCATGCAAGGGTCCTGGTTTTGTCAGCTGCAAAAAACAAACAACAACAACAACAACAACCTTGTGTGGACTCGAGAAGAGATATGTAAAAGCCCACATATAGTGAGACAATGCTTTTGGATCACTATGTGTTGCAAGGGGTAACATCACTTTGCTGGTATTGGTTTTTGACTCTTTTCTTTGCAGAGAGCAACACTCCACAGAGCACTCCAGCTGAGTCCTCTGAATTATACTGACTCACTCATCAGGGTTTTGATGTTTCTGCTACATCATGGTACTGTTACTGATTCGTGTTGTGATTTTGTGTTTGTTGCTTGACAGAACTGCTGGAGTCCTAACAACCCAGAGTGGAATCAGCCTAAGGAATTACATCTAAAAAGGCCCACAAATCCAACTCCTATTAAAATTCATTCTCTCCTCCCTCTGGTTGGTGGGTTGGAAGGGAGGTAGAAGCATTTAACAACCCTAAAGTAGGTCTTTGAAAACTCTAAGCTTGCAGGGGAATCTTTCCGTCTTCAGATCTCTTCTTTAATTTCTTTGTATAAAGGCTTTTAGTTTTTCACTTGATTGGTTAAAGTTACCCCAAGATATTTGATATTATGTGAGGCTATTGTGAATTGTATTGTTTGCACTGATTTTTTTCTCAGTTTCTCATTTGTATATAGGAGAGCTACTAGTTTTGTTTTGTTTTTTCTTTTTCTTTTTTCTTTTCTTTTTTTTTTTTTTTCTTTTTTTTTTTTTTTTTTAGTTAACTTTGTATTCAACTACTTTGGTGAATGTGTTTTTTAAGTGCAGAATTTTCCATGTGGATTTTTTTGGATCACATAAGTATATTATCATATCTTTTGCAAATAAGTGTGTTTGACTTCATTTGTTAGAATTTGTATCCGCTTGACCCTCCTCAGATGTCTGATTGCTCCAGTTAAGATTTTAAGTACTATATTGAATGTATATGAAAAGAACAGAAAAGGTGATTTGTTCCTGATTTTGGTGGAATTGCTTTGAGTTTCTCTCCATTTAAGTTTATGTTGGCTATGGTACTATATATATTGCCTTTATTTTGATGAGGTTTCATCCTTGTATCCTGAATCTCTCCAGGATTTTAATCATGAAATGGTGTTGGGTTTTATTAAATGACTTATTTGCATTTGATGAGATGATAGCATCTTTTCTTTCAGTTTGTTTATATGTCGTATTATATTTGTCAATTTATGTATGTTGAACATTCATGGTAGATGACATTTTTTATGTTTTCTGTGGTATCTTAGATTCAGCAGCACATCTCCCAAGCTCTTCTGGCTTTTGTAGTCTACAATGAAAAGCCAAGTGTAATTCTAATAAATCTGCATCTATTGTTACTTGGTCTTTTTACTTTTAGATTTTCTATGTTATTTCTTTGTTCTGTGTGTTCAGGATTTTGATTATAATATGCTGAGATGACTTTGTTTGTTTGTGTTCTGTGTGTTTCTTATACCTTGATAGGCATCTCTTTCTCTGGGTTCTATCATGTATGCAATGACTCTCTTCCATCTCTTGTATTCTGTTGGTTTAGCTCACTTCTTGAATGGTTTCACTTTTTTCCTTCCACTGTTGTCTTATGCTTTCCTAGGTTTCTTCAAGGGATTTATTTGTTTTTTTTTTCTTTAAGAACCTCTATCATATTCATAAAGTTTTTAAAGGACTTTTTTTTTATATCTGTTCACTGTTTATTATTTCAGCACTGTAACTGAGGAGGATCCTGAACTGCTGGCTTTTGAAGAGATTCATCTATTCTTCAAATATGTTGTAATACTCAGGACCTGATGTTATATGGTTGCTGGGCTGTAGTAAAGACATGTACTAGCTGTTATTGATTATATTTTTAAGACAGCATCTAGGCATTTGGAATTGGAAAGATTGTAATTCTAGGTGTTACTATCTGGTCTTATCTTTGTTGGGTTGGTATATTTTTCTCCTTGGTTCCTGTTCCTTTTCTGGTTCTTAGAAAGTGTGATGAATAGGTGTTGCCTGTGAAAAAAATCTTTTTCTGTGGTCCAGATAGACGTGGGAACTGTGGTTCCAGATAAAATGTGTTTTTATATGCTGGACTCTGAGGTTGGGAAGGAGGACGGGCTAGGGACAATGGTGGGGTAAGATGGAAAAAATTAACTTGATGTTACACCATGATCTGTTTAGTTATCCCACTGGGAATAGGGGCAAGGAATAAGAACAAAGGACTGCTAGAAAGCTGGGGGTGGTACAGGAGGATTGGAGTTGAAGGAATGCATGGACTATTGAAGATCTGCAGTTAGCCTGCCTGTTTCCCTGTCAATAGTGGCCTGTAGAATCCCAGAAGTGCCAGCTGGAGTTGGAAAAAAGGATAAAGCAATGAGTGTGCATCAGGGTGGGGAATGTTTGGGAATGGAAGTTTTTTTTTTTTTTATGCATTAGAGATGAATTGATAGTGAATTTGTCACGGGTATTCTGCTGCAGAGATATGGAAGGGACTGGGGAATTCAAGATTGAGAGAGAGAAGTGAGGATCTGAAGTTAGCCTACGTGCTTCCCTGGCTGAAGAGCCAGTTTAAAATTTATAAAACTACCCTTATTTAAAAAAAAAAAAAAAGTCTGAGGCTTTCGTTTCATTTCGTGTATTGTTGCTAGAGTCTTAAAAATGTATTAAATTCTGTTTTTTTTTTTTTTTTTTTTGGTTTGTTTCTTTGTTTGACTTGTTGTTAATTTACTAATCCCTAAAGTGCATGTTTTCATTGTTATTTTTGTTTGTTAGTCCTGTTTTTATTTATAGTCATGTGTTGTTATGGACTTGTATCTTTTATATCTTTTTTAGCTGAATATGGTTTGTTTTACTATGCTAGACATTTTTATTTTCCATGTTCTTAGTTAAATACACAATAATTTTCCTCACTGCTTTATATCTATTTGTTGCTGATAAATAAGTTGTTTGAGTTCTATTTATTTGAGACTTTCCCTAGGTATTGATATTTGAATGCTTCATATTAAGAAAAATGTTTGTATTGATTCTTTTTTGGTGGTTTGTTTAATAATCTGCCTTAAAAAAAACTAGTCTATGTGCTGAGGAGTATAGCAACCATCATGTATCTAGAGAACAGAATATCATATATTAATTTAGGGTGAAATTAATTTTGCTATTTCATTGTATGTCTGTATTTTTTGTTTTGGACTCTTCGGCTAAGCATATTTAAAAACTAGTATATATATAAATATATGTGATATGAGATGGAATACATGCACATGAATAGTACTCTATTCTTTATTAATTGATGGTATCATTATGTGGTATGTTTGATATTTTTCTTTCTGCTGATTCTAATTTAAAGACTTTTTATGTTACATAATTGTAACTAGTTTCTTATTTATATTTAATTTGCTTGTATGATTTCCTTTTATTTCTTCATTTTCAGAATGTGAATACTTAGAAATTTTCCTTTAAGCAATATTTTATGCCTATTGCAGTTTTCGTTGGGGTGTTGGGGAATGATGCAAATCTTGCTGTAATTCTCTGTCTTTTCATTTAAAAAGTTGGCACATTTACAACCACATTCAATATAATTTTTTCATTAATCAAAGTCTTAAATGAATTATTTTATCTTTTCTCTAAACTTCTGTTATTTTCCACTGTTTTTACACTCTGCTGTTGTTGCTAAGTGATTTATTCTAGTGATATGTTTTGACTATTTGTTATAGTTCATTACATAGATTTTTGTATAATAGTTTCATGAAAGTTGCACATAATTATTTGTTTATGACAAAGTACTTTGAAATATTGCTGATAAGGAATAAAAAGTGGTTCATATGCTTTTACTTAAATTCATTTTTGTCCTCCATTCTTCTTATGTCTAAATTTCTTAACATCCCATTTTTATTGATATTGACTATTTTGTGGGTTATGATATTCTTATTATTTTGAGTCATGTTGCATTTAGTCATCTTCTTAAGTGAAAGATAATATATTCAGCATGTTTATAACATTAGAACATACTGAATTTGTTTGTATATTCACTCTCATCCACATACTTTTGCATAGTGTAGTATTTATTCTTAAAATTTTCTTTTTAAATTTGAACATTCTCTTTTAACATATTTTACAGGGCTGTGTTTCTAGTGGAGATGTAATATCTTGGTTTGTGATTATGTGAGGGAGTTTTCATTCTTCCTTCATCTCTAAAGGCTATCTGAACATGGTAGAATATTATGATTTCTAGTTTTAACTCATTGAAATTATAAAAATATTATGGAACTCTCTTCTGGTCTATAAGATTTCAGCTGAAATTTTGTTATTAGGAAAATCAGGAAACTGATGTTTCCTTTAGGTTTCTTTATCTATTCCTCTGAAAGTCTTAGATCTACACATATCTTTGATATTTTGAAATTCCTTAGAGATAAATGACATAAAATTAAATTTGCCTATTGTCTTTTGGCCTTTCAATACTTGTATTCATTTAAATTTGAGGTATTTTGTACGATCAATATTGTATCTTTAAATTAGTATTTTTAAGTGTTTATATCTTGGCCCACAAATCATGCAAATGTACCCCTTCTTTACCAAAGGCCATGATGGCACATGAAACTCCAGGTAAGATTTTGCTCACAGCCTACCAAAACTCCTTAGAGGCTGCCCAGTTTTCCCCCACAGCACTTCCTCTATTCATCACCATATCCCAGTCCACAACTCCAGTAGAACATCCCTGCTCTATAAAAGCAGATATTTATCTATATCTATACCCATATCTATATCTACATCCTGAAACCACTGATAAATGAGAGACCATGCCAGGACCTGGAACTCCAGAGTTAATGACAATTTGCAGACCCCTAGAACCTGAGAGGCAAGTATCCAAAAGTTCAGAGAACACACAGGCTGCCAAAACACTAGCACAGAACCATTACTGAACTCAAAGAATTTCCAGTTACCAGAACAACACACTATTCCTGCTAGAAGAACAGAAAGGAAACAGAAAACCAGTGGAAAAACATCCAGCCAACAAAGTTAAACTCAGAAATCAATACCTAAACTTATAGTTTTTCAAACCCAATGCCTAAGAAGACAATTAACCACAGGCTAGGCAATATGACACTACCAAAGGCCAGATACATTAATACAGCAACCCCTGGATATTCCAACACAGTTGATTAACAAGAAATTATCTTAAAACTAATTTTATGATTATGGTAGAGTTCTTAAAGAGGAAATTAGTAAATCCATTAAATAAATCCAGAAAAATACAAACAAGTGGAGAAAATGAAAAAAAATCTCTTGAAGAAAGCCCAGAAAAAACAAACAAATGAAGGAAACAAAAATTGTTCAGGATCTGAAAATTGAAATATAATGATAAGGACACAAAAGTTGAAGAATTCCTGGAGATTAAAAATCTAGGTACATAAACAGAAAATACAGATATAACCATCACCAACAGAATAAAAGACAGAAAAATAATTTCAGGCATAGAAGATAAGAATACATTGATTAAAAATTGCTAAATCTAAAAATTTGTTGTAATAAATCATCCAAGAAATCTGCAATATGAAGGAATCAAGTTGAAGAATAATAGAAATAGAAGAAGAAAAATTCCACCTCAAAGACTCTCAAGATTCTTAACAAAATCATAGAATAAAATTTTTCTAACTTAAAGAGATGCCTATAAAGGTAAAAGAAGTTTGAAGAACACAAAATAGTTAGACCAAAATACAAAGTACCACTACCGTATAATAACCAAAACAATGAAAATACAAAAAAGAAAGCATATTAAGAGCTTCAAGGAAAAAATAAGTAACATATTAAGGTAGACCTATTAGAATTATACCAAATATGTAAATGGAGATGCTAAAAGCCAGAAGGGCCTGCACAGATGTCTTGAGATTCTAAGAGACCACAGATGGCTGGCCAGACTAGCATATCCAACAAAACTTTCAATTTTAGTAATTGAAGAAAAAGGGATATAACAAAGTAAAATGTAAGGAAAGTATATATCCAAAAATCCATCCCAACCGAAGGTAGTAGAAGGAAATTTCTCTCGCAAGAAGGCTGGTTGAAAATGAAGAAAATGCACAATTTTACACCAGCCACGCCAAAAGATGAGAAGCATGCACACTGACACACCACAGAATCACTTACACAGAAACACAAACCAACTCTACAATCAACAACAATAAAGTAACAATAAAAAAGCATTAGTCATTGATATCTCTCAAACCAATGATCACAATTCCTCAATAAAAAGACACAACAGTACCAGACTTCATACAAAACAGTATACTTCTTTCTGCTGCATACAAGAAACACATTTCAACATCAAAGATAAAATTAAATGAAAAATATTTTCCAACAAATGGGCACAAGAAGAAAGCTGGTGTAGCCATTTTTAATATTTGACAAAACAGACTTCCAACCAAGATTAATCCAATGACATGGGGATGTATACTTAATATTCATCAAAGGAAAAATACAGCAAGATGATATCTCAAAATTCAACATCTACACCCACAAGGGCACCCACAGTTGTGAACAAAACATGCCTAAGCTAAAATCAGACTCTGAAATCGACACATTAATATTAGCACATTTGACATTCAATTCACTAACGGACAAATCACTCAGAAAGAAGCTAAACAGAGTATTAATGGAACTAACAGATGTTATGATATATGCATACCTCACATATCTACAGAACATTTCACCCAAACATAAAAGAATATGCCTACTTCTCAGCACTTCATGGAACTTTCACCAAAATTGACCACATATTAGGTCACAAAGCAAGCATAAACAGATACAAAAAAAACCCACTCGAATAACCTCTTGTAGTCCCTCAGTCAACCACAAACTAAAGCCATATTTTAATAACAACAGAAACAACATAAAGCATACAAACTCATGGAAAATGAACAACTCTCTGCTCACTGACCACTGGGTTAAGGAAGAAATAAAGAATGAAATTTGGGACTTCCTAGAATTCAGTGAAATGAGGGCACAACATCCTCAAACTTATGGTACATAAGGAAAACAGTGCTAAAAGGAAATCTCATAGCACTGAGTACCTTCATAAATTGGGGACATCTCATACTAGTGACTTAATCAGCACACTTGAAAGCTGTAGAATAGGCCAATTGTACACTTTGTAAATTGTTATAATACCTGCGTTTTCCCCAGGTAACTGGGAAAGCAGGTGAGGGTAGTCAGTTTCTCTTAGTTTCTTTAAGAGTTGACATCATAGATTCCATAGGTTCATGTTCTTTCACTTGCTTTGTCTCTTGTCTTTGTAGCATTAATATTATCATACCTAATTTTTCTTTTTCATACAGATATTTTTATTTTTTGAGAAAAATACATATGCAATTGAAATTAGGGAGGAGTTTACTCTGGTGGTCACAGCTGCAGTAAGTATTGTGATGGCTATTTTAGGTAATGTTTACATTCTTTCAACTCCTCCTCTTCAATTAGGAAATCTGAACTGGAGTTTTTCATTTTTTAATGCAGAAAAATGTGTTTATATAATTAAAATTGTCATTTGGGATGGCTTACTGTGACTTCCTATCCCAGAGGCTCTTGTGTTGTCTCTTGCTGCTTTCATTTCTGTGATTTGGTGTCTCAGAGGATCTTAAGTCTTTCCTTGCTCTGTGCTCCAGGCTTCGGCAACTGTGGAATTTCTCGAGTCTCTTTAGTTATCCAGATGAACTTGAAGATCTAGGGCTTCCTCTGGAGACTATCCCAGGCAAATTTCTTCTCTGCAGCTTTCTTTCAGATGCCTCATGTTCTCTGTGACATTTGTGATGAGTGTCCTCTGCTTTCTGCAACCACGTTGGGTACCAGATGGAAAGGTTTTATTTCCTCATATGAAGGGATGAGATGAGAGCCCTAATCAATTTTTAGGAATACATGGCTTGGGCTAAGCCCAGAGTATTTCTATCCAACTATCCCTAGGCCTAGTCCTGGAAGCTTTTAGCCTCTGTACAACTTAACCTTCTGCAAGCCCAGACCTTGAAAGATTTAGCTGCTAGATTCTATCTGCTAACCTAGGCCTAGAATGTTTTCTGTCCTTACTTAAAAATATTTAATGTCCAAAATTAAAATGTTCAAATGTATAAGTCTAAGGTTATTATTACTATTACTATTATTATTATTATTATTATTATTATTATTATTATTATTATTATTATTATTATTTTGGTTTTTTAGGCAAGATTTCTCTGTGTACCTTGCTGGTCCTGGATTTGCTTTGTAGACAAGTCTGGCCTCAAAATCACAGAGATACATCTGCCTCTGCCTCCCTGAGTGGCAGGCATGTGCCACTCTACTCAGCTTTAATATTTAATTTTCAAAGTTAGAATATAAGCTAATATTAACAAGGGCAAAAGATTTTTAAATATATTGTATTTATATGAGTTTCATCTAAAAAATATCACAGTCTCATTATTCCATATACTGTTTGTGTGTGGTCAGGTTAGTTTGAGGCAGGCCTACTATATGTAATGCTTCTGTGAGCATTCTCATTTGGTATGTTCTTCCTGATCCTAGTCCATGTATTAGTTTGACTTTTAAAAGTTTTTGTTTGTTTTGTTGGCTGGTTTTGTTTTGTTTTGTACAGGACTGTGACAAAAGATTCTTTTGATTACCTGGGAACATCACAATATTCCTTTTTTAAAGTGTCTATTATTTAATACAGAATTCTAAATTGTCAGATTGTTTTTATTTCCTATTCTTTCCAATAAAGGATCTTCTTTTTCTTGTGTATACTCCAGCTTTAATTATTTCTAATTTTTCATAATTATTGTTCTTTTTAAAAACGTGTGTGTGTGTGTGTGTGTGTGTGTGTGTGTGTGTGTGTGTGTGTACTATAGCACAGAGAGGACAACCTCCAGGAGGTTATGAGTTCCAGAGATTGAATTTGGACCATTGGATTAAGGGTAAAGGCCTTAAATTAAGGAGCCATTTTGCCAGCCCATAAATATGTCCATTTGCCAGCATAATCCATTACTAAATTTTAAATCTTATTTTCATTTTCACAAATGATGCTGTTATTTCTCATTAAAAGGAGCTCTTTTTATAGAAAATGCAACCTATTACAGAAAACTACATCTGCACACAGTGCAGAGATCAGAGCATCATATGAATCCCAGCCACAATGGATAAATAAATCTTTTCCCATCTTTTATAGTTATAGTTATAATTATAGTTATAGTTATGTATGTATATACGCTTCTGAGAGGGAATTAATATTTTATAATACATTGTTCCTTTTTTATACTTGATTTTTAAAGAGTAGTTTTGAAATAGAAAGATTCTTACATTTATCTAAATAAATAAATATATTTATATGTCATAAATACTGTTATTCCCAACAGTCCTGTGTTTATTAATCTAGAGTGTATTATATTACCAATAATTTAATACAATAATGTAGATATAATTTTGACAGTTTTATGCTTAGAGAAAGGATGATCATCATATTCACAGGGCTTCCATTTATTTTTACAGCTTTCATTTAGTTTTTTGAGTATGAACTTGATGATCAACTTGGTTAAATGAATGAACCATAGTTGATACATTACTTTAATTGAAGTATAGTTCATATTAGAATTGATGTATGTTTTAGACATTTGGGAGCTGTGACAATTGTTAAATACCCAGTTTCTCCTACGTCTGTATCTTCTAGAACATAATCACTGACATAACATTTGCCTGGAGTCTATGTATTTATTCTCTCCCTTTTTCTTCTGAATGCTTGACAATCATCAATCTTTTATCATGTGCATAGCAGTATGTTCTCCACAATTTAGTATATTTGGTACCATCCAACATTTTCTGCTCAAAGTTTTCCTTATAACAACAGGAACTGAAGATTTTTGGTAATTCTTATCCCATCGGGTTATTTTCATTACTGAACAATGTTCCTTTATTTTGAGTAAGTATAGTTTTATTAACTTGCTGCATCATGTGGGAAGCAGTGAAAAGTTAATCAACTCAAAACTTTTGTAGCAGTGGCTATCCTGTTTTGCTTTCCTTCCAGAAAAGAATCAGATTCATCACTCTTCATATTCTCAGCATCTATCAGGAGTGGTCAATGGTTTGGAGTTTGTGATTTCTAATTAGCAATAGTGTTTATCTCATTAGCATCATATGGTATCAATAAGATCTGTAGAATCAATAGTTTCTCATATAGTATCTATAGGATACTATACTATATGATTTCTGTCATTGGCTATATCTACATGTGTTCGTTTGATGTTTCTATGTCTGCTTCAATGAGGAACCTGTGACGCATTTTAGAGTTATTTATTAGACTGTTTTGATATATTTATACCAGTTCTTCATTAGATACACAGTATTATTTTATGTTCACTGTTGAAGTCCCATGATTTCATTCTGTAAGTGAATATTATAGGTATTACTATATAGCACTAGTTTTGTTTATTTTTATTTTTTATTGCTTCTATTTTTTCTTTATTCTTATCACCTTTACCAGATTTTGTTTTCATATCTTTTTAAAGTAAATTCAATACCACATTTTGTTGTGTATTTTATTTGTCATAAGCTATTTAAAAATATGTATCTGAATAGTCATTATTCTATTATCTTCCTTCTTGGACACAGTAATATAAAACTGTTACAAGAATGAATAACTATGTATTAATGTCTCTGAAAAATATGTAACCGATTATTGGCATCCACTTTCATTTATTTTTATTTTGTGTGTATGACATTTGTGTGTGTGTGTGTGTGTGTGTGTGTGTGTGTGTGTGTGTGTGTGTGTGTGTTTGTATGCAGGTTCTTTTTCTATGGGTTAATTCAGAAAAGCATGTGCCAAAGAGCATATGTGATGGTCAGAGTAAGATCTTAGGCCAGTTTTTTTTTCTTTTGACCTTATTCATCTTGATTCTTCCTAAAATCGTAGGATCATTTTCTTTTTTGACATTCTGTAAATTGGTCCAGCTGGCTCATTGGGTACCAGGAATTCTCCTTTTCCTGCTTCCTATTTAGCCATGGGAGCATAGGAATTATGATTATGGAGCCATCATTTTAGAATATTTTGTTGTTTCTGAAGATTTGAACTCTTATCCTCATACTGGTACAGCAGATGATTTACTCGCCAGTCACCTATCCGGCCCCTGGCATCTCCTTTATATTTCTTACATGTCTCATGAGAATGCTTCTTGATGAGAATTCTCCCATTTTTGGTTAAAAATTATGTTGTAAAGCATATTTCTTGATTTCTTTACAATCATGTTGAGAAACTTATGAAATGCATAGTATGATAATATATAGCCCTGTATATCACTAGGAATGTGCCTCAGAGCAGAGATGACATTTGAGTTAAGCTTTACAATTTTTAAATAATAAAGGCATTAAGTCATGTGGAGAGGACTCAGTCTTTGTGTATAATGGTCTGTGTTAAGGATATCCTGGTACATAGAGGAAAAGCTGTCATCAGTGTGATTGAAACAGCAGAAGTAGGGGAAGGGATGCTCACTGGCAATTTTTTTTTAATGCGCTTCATTTAAACTTTTAGTGAGATGCAAAGAGAGAAGAAATTTTTGAAGATGAAATATGTACATTGATAAAATAACTGTATCTTCAAAAATTTATAATTTATGATCCCATACAAAGCAAGTTGCCAGAAAAATAATTATAAAATACTATCATTAGACTGTTGTTAGTTTTTTTTTTTTTAGTAAATGTGTTTTCTTATTTTTAATATTAATTTATACATGTTTGCATGAATTATTTTTTGACTCAGAAAACAGCATATACCATTTCACATTGAATCAATTATGTGTTAACTTGACATATTTAATAATAATGATGATATTGATAAAAGACACTGATTATTCTTTCTATGTATAGTTGATATTCACCATATGTGTAGAGATTGTATGTACATATATATGTGTGCATAATCCATCTCACATTGTCTCCACATTGATTCAATTGGCTCATGGATGTAATATATTAATAATAATAATATTATTATAATATACTATATACAATAATAATATATATTTCTTAATTAAAAGAAGCATGGTTCTCATGTATGCAAGACTAATTTCTGTTTTCACAAATAGCATACTAAAGTAACAACCCTGACAAACTCTTATTATTCATGACCTTGATACTGAGCTCTAAACAGCTTAATTTTTCTCTCAACAGTTATTAGCTACTATATCAAATTTTCCTCTTTAGATAAAAATTACTAAATAAACAAAATAAAAACTCATTGTAAAAATACACAAAATCACCTAATCACAATTATATTCCCATTATAGCAGCCATTCGCTTCCACCTAAAGGATTTAATGTATTAATGTTCATGGCTCAACTAATGAAAATGATATAAAAGTCTTTTATGACCACTGATTAAGTTTTGATACCATACGATGCAATTTGTCTAGTGGTTTTCTTTAATTATATTTATTCCACTTCATACTCCCTACATTTCCAGATTGTTTAATAATGCTGGATGCTCCATGTTCCTAATACTCTGTTTAACAACTTTTATCATTGCACGTGATTACTCACATTATGCACCTTCCATCGAGCAGCTTCCCAGGTGACCCATACTTTCTTTTACAATCATTGATAGATCTCTCTTCACATCAAGAAAATGTTTATGAGTTTATCGTAAGTTACATACATCTCCTTAGCTGCAAAAATATTTATTTCTATAATTCTTCATGTATTCATGTTACTACCATATTTTATCCTAAATATCTAAACATATTTTAATAGCAAATAAAAGGTTATTTCATAACCTTGAGATCAGTTGTTTTTACTTTTACATTTATTTTACATTCAAATTTTGTTTCCCATTTCTTCTTTGTGTTTTAATTTATATTTTATTTATTTTGAAAAGCTGTTTCACAGTTTTCTTTCCTTCCACTTCTCCCCATTCCCACCACCACACCTCTGATTCTCTACTAAAATTTTGCTTCTCCTCTGTTTCTCTTTTAAAAAGTGTAGAAGTGTCTTTTCTTCACTGATGTAATTGTCCTCTCAGAGGCTTACTGCTTCTGTCTGCTAGCATAGATCTACACCTAAAAGCTTCTAGCCTCCAAACAATCTAATCTATGAATAGAATGTTTTAAACCTCTGAGATTTACTGCTGAATATCTCTCCAATTTCTAACTCTTTCTGACCTCTAACAGGCTAGTTCAGCTTAGCTGTTCTGGCTCAAATTCTTCTCCAAGATGAATGATTCAAACTGGCTTCTTTCAGCTTTTGACCAAATTTCTCTTTCTCTTCCTGGACTTTAACTAACGTTGGCAATATGTTCCAATCTTGTAGTTTCTTCTCATTCACTGGCTCCTTCTCTCTTCACCTATGTCTAGCTCGCTCTATCTTCAAACAGTGTCTGTAAAACTCTCCTAGCAAATCTCTCTCTCTCTCTCTCTCTCTCTCTCTCTTTGTCTCTCTCTCTCTCTCTCTCTCTCTCTCTCTCTCTTTCTCTCTCCCTCTCTCTCTCTCCCTCCCTCCACTCTCTGCCTCTCTCTGTCTCTGACTCTGACTCTGTCTCTTCTCTCTCTTTCTCTCCACTGCTCTTTTAAATTGTCTGACTTGTTCTGAGAGTTGTGTATATCTTCTTCTGTCAAATATTTCTCTTATTCAACGTTTTGTCTGCCTCTCAATTAGACATCACTTTCAAAATGGATGCTTCCTTCTATAAATTAGTTTTACATTTGTTGTTTTGTATTAGGGGTGTATACTAGGGCTACTTTTCTTTTGTGGTGTCCAGGTTTTAGTTTTTCAGAGCTGCAGAGTACCTTCTCTCACAAAAGAGAGTAGAATGTAGTGACGAAGGCACCATGTATATACCAGCTAAACCACTTCGACTTCAATGAGCTGTGTAAATATTTTAGGCAATGGAGCCATGCAGTCAGTTTTTGGAGAACAACTCTTTGCTGTAGCATCAGCCTCGGGTGTTTGTGGAGCTCCATGGGGACCCTGTAGCCAACAATTCTACTAATATACAACCAAGGACCATCACTGAAATCTTTGCCTGGCTTCAAAAGATGGCAAGTTCAAACAAAATAGTATTCACTAAATACAAAATAGTCTTAACTAAAGTCATCCACATATATTCCAGTATTCCAGGTAGTTTTCAGTGAGCTAGGTGTCCACATCACCCAGCAAGTGTCTTGCCTCTTCTCCTCGTAAGTTCCCATTTTATTACATCTTCCTCCCCACCTGATCTAACTGCCTCCGTCCCCACCTGTCAAATATATTCTATTTTCCCTTCCAGGGAGATTCATGCATTCCCCCAGAGTCCCCCTTTTCTCTTAATCCCCATGAGTCTAAGGACTGCAGCTCTACTACCATTTATTTAATAAGTATCCACTTATAAATAGATACAAACCATTTTTGTCTTTCTGTATCTGGGTTACCTCATTAGGGAACATTGTTTTAGATTCTGTGGATTTCCTTAGTATTTGTTGTTATGTCCCACTTTTAAATTCTGATATTGTTAATTTGAATATTTTCTATTAGCCTTTCAGAGTTTCATAGGAGTTTGTCTATCTTGTTGATTTTCTCAAAAGAGAACTCTTTCTTTCATTGATTTTTTTATTGATCTCTTTGTTTCTATTTTAATATTTCAGCCCTCAATTTGATTGTGTGTTGCTATCTGTTCATATTTAGTGTGCTTAACTTTTGTTCTAGAGTTTTCAGGGATTCTTCTGGCTTGCTGTTAGGAGATTTCTCCATTTTTTTTTCTATGTAGGCGCTTACTGCTATGAACTTACCTCTTAGCACTACTTTCATTATATGCAGTAAATGTGGGTGTTTTATGTATTCATTCTTATTGAATCCTAGAAAGCCTTAAATTTCTCTTTTTCTTTCAGTTTTGACTCATTTTTATTTACTAAACAGTTATTCAATTTCCAGGAGTTTGTAATGTTTTTGCTTCCTTGCTGCTGTTGATAACTAGCTGGAGCACTTTTTGGTCTGATAGGATGAGAGTTATTTCAATTTTCTGGCCTCTATTGAAACCTGGATTCTGTGGGAGTATGTGATCAATTTTCAAGAAGCTCCATGATGTACTAGAAGAGGGTATATTCTTTTATTTTGGGCAGAAAGCTCTGTAAATATTTGTTTTGTTTATTTGGTTTATAACTTCAGTTAACTAAAGAACTTCTTTGTTTAGGTTTTGTCTGGGTGATCTATGTGTGACAATATGTAACTTAAACTTTAGTACTGTTTCTTTTGCAAATATCAATATCTATGTGTTTTGGGTGTACATGTTAAGAATTTACATTCAGAATTTTAGAGGCACCAAGATAGGAAAGATGTTCTGTTCAAAGTTGCTAAATACAAATAGGCAATACACTATGAATGCAACATTTATATACTTCCTGATAGTTTCATGGTTCTCCTTGCTCTGTGTGTGTGTGTGTGTGTGTGTGTGTGTGTGTGTGTGTGTGTGTGTAATAATATAAATGCCTATGTAAAAAAATAAAAATAGAAAATTAAAAAAGAATAGAAAATAATTGAAATGTCATTTTGGTGATTTTTTTTTCTTTTTTCTTTTTTCTTTTTTTCTTTTTTTCTATTTTGATGGGTATGTGGCTTCCCTTCCCATCTGTTTTGTTCAACTTTGGTTTGAAGTCTCTTTTGTTAAATATTAAAATGGCTATAACAGCTAGCTTCTTAGGTTCACTTTCCTGGGTTGCCATTTTCTAAACATTTAGCCTGATTTAAAATGGATCCTTGATGTTGAGATGTGGTTTTATATACAGCAGAAGGATGGATCCTGTTTTTGCATCTAGTCTGCTAGTCTTTTTGTACTGGGGACATTGGATCATTGATGTTGAGAGATATCAATGACCAAGGATTATTGATTACACTTACATTATTGTTACTGATAGTGGTAGAGTTGGTTTGGTTTGTGTGTTTATATATGTGAATGCAATTTTGTGTGTGTGTGCTTGTGTGTGTGTGTGTGTGTGTGTGTGTGTCCCTTCTTTTGATTTTGTTGGTGTGGTATTATTTATTTCCTTTGTTTTCATGGGTATAGTTAATCTCCTTGGGTTGGAGTTTTCATTATACCATCTTTTATAGTATTTGGGGTTCTGTATGTTTCTTGTATCATCATAGGCTTCTTCCTTAGGATAGGAATTTTTTCATTTGTGAGTTTGCTTAAAATATTTTCTGGGTCTTTGAGTTCAGATTCTTCTCTATTGCAAGTGTTCTTGGTTTGGACTTTTCATGGTGTGCCAGATTTTCTGAATATTTTGCATCTGGATTTTATAGATTTAACATTTTTTTTGACTAATGTACCCATTTCTTGTATTCAATCATCAAACTTTCTGATTCTCTATTCCATTTGTGTATTCTGTTTGTGAAGCTTTCCTCTTTGTTTTCTGTTTTCATTCTTAAAATTTTCATTTTCAGAATTCCCTAAGTTTGTTTTTTCTCTATTTCTTCTTTTCCCCTTTTAAGATATTTAGCAATACTATTCATTTCTGTCAACTATTCCCCACCCTTGGCTTTTTAAAGAAAGATTTGTTCATTTTTCCCAGTTGTTTGTTTGTTTCCTTGACTTACTTTGAGTGATTTAGTTACTCCCTCCAATGTTTGTGTTGACCTGAAATTTTCTTAGGTTTTAAATACTTTATTCAGATTACATCTAAATTATTATCCCCTTATCTTCCTGTTCCCCCTCCCTCCCTCTTTCACTCTATTCCCCTCCTATAGGCTTGTGACAAAAGGAGACCTTCTCCCCCACCATATGATCAAAACCTATCAGGCCTCATCCCGGTAGCCTGCTTACCCTTCTTCTGAGTGCCATGAGGCTTTCCTGCCAAGGTGAAGTGGTAAAATAGGAGACATCAGAGTCCATGTCAGAGTCAGTCCCCGATCTCCATATAACTGTGGAGAATGAACTGTCCATTGGCTAGATGTGAATAGGGTATCTAGGTTTACTGCATACATTGTTCTTGGTTGATATAGTAGTTTCTGCAGGCCACCCTGGGTCCATATCCACCAGCCTTGATGGTCTTCTTGTAGGATTCCTAGTCCTGAGTTTCTTTAAGGGAATTATTTATTTCCTGTTTAAGAAGCTCTACTGTCTTCATATTGTTGGTTTTAAGGTCTTTTTGTCTTGTGCTTCAGCTATGTTGGAATATGCAGGGCCTGCTGTGGTAGAATAGCTGGGATATGGTAGAGTCATATTGCACTGGCTGTTATTGATCATGTTCTTGTACTGTTATGTAACCATCCACATTGGGATGAATATAGTTCTTGGTTATGATTTCTGGGTTTGTCTCTGTTTGTTGTTGTTGTTTTTTTTTTTTTTTCTTGATTTTGTTTCTTCTTTAGATTTGTAGGGGGTATGTTGGCTATGTGTTGCCTATTTTACTGTCCTGTTCAACTAGTGTGTTTTCAAGATAATGCTTGCTAATGTCAGGGTCTGGGCAAAGGCTGGATAAGGATCATTTGCTCTCTTAGAACACTAGACAGTGATGCAGGTCATAGGGAAGGGCAGTCGTGATGGTCTGCATGGTACTCAGGAGGTAGGTGTAAGGAAGAACAAAGTGCAGCTGGTTTTCTATTGCAGAACTGAAGGCAAACCTGATGCTTGAGACTATGGTGACTGAGAGAGTTTAGGGGGTCATCAGGCAGCCTACTGCTCTTTTGGTAGGCATGTCCTGTTGTTGTCCAAGGGTGACCCCCTGAGTTAGGGGCTAGGCTACAGTAATGAAGGGAGAGGTGAGGCCAAGGTGGAGGATCTGTGGGTTTTAAAGGATATGTAGACAGGGTCAATAGAGGACTTTAGCTGGAGTTGGTTTTAACACTAGGGACACCCTGAGAATTGTGTCTGGGGGAACACAAAGTCTTTTTTTTTTTCAGATATATGTTTGTTTCACATGTAATAACTTCCCAATGTTGGTATGCCATCTGACAATTTAATATACATATGCACTATATACTGATCACACTGGCAAATGAGAAATGTTTGCCTCATTTATGAATTTTTATGATTATTATCTTTGAGATCCATTTATCCATTCAAACATACTAAAGTAATTGTTTTCAATCACAGTGATCCTACTCCAGTAGAGAACATTTTGAGTGAGTGCTTCTCTCCAGTTTCAGACCTATGTACATAATTTTCTTTTGACATTCTCTCTACTTCTTAAGTCTTACCAGTTATGGTGACCACTATTTTATTACGTACTTTTCTGAGACCTGCTTTTGGTGCTTAACATATGAGAGTAAGTACAATTTATTTTGCTCCTCAGAGATTAATGAAATGCTTTACATTTATTTGTTCCCAGTGGTCAACTTTGAATAATTATTTTTCCTGGCTCAAATTTCTGGTGCTTCAACTCCTATTTGTGTGTGTGTGTGTGTGTGTGTGTGTGTGTGTGTGTGTGTGTGTGTGTGTGTTTGCTGTAACATCATATGTTTAAACCAGTTCCTCAGAATTTTTTCAGACATGGTTCAAACTTCATGTAACTACAAATTAATGTATTCTTGTGACATTCCAAGTCCATTTTTTCATAAAGTAAATTTTCAATGAGAAAATTTAATAACATTAAAAGTCAAAAATATATGGTGTAGGTTAGGACAGTCAGTAGACAAAATACTTGATGTGCAATAATTGAGGATCCTAATTTGGATCCCAAGGAGATATTAAAGTAAGCTACAGCAGCTCAAGTCTATAATTCTAGCACTCCTACTATTCATTAGGAGGCAGCCGGGAGTACATGGGAAGTCCGTTGGCCACTTTTACTGACTGAAAGAGCAGCAGACAAGAGAATATTTTGCAAAGTGGTAATGATGTTTGAAATCTCTCAGTTGTATGATCTAACCCCTTCCCACTTCACTTTTACCGTGACACTAGTGCACGTCTCTCAAACACCACAATGTATACACTTACATACACACATGAGATTAAAACATTGAAAATAAGATCATAAATTGATCAAGTGTGTCTGTCTGGTTGTGTTCACTGTAAAGGGGAATATTTCAGAAGGAGTGGAGAGAAAGAAATAAGAATGGCCTGTACACATGAATGAAACTATTTTAAAGCAACCATAAGTTTTAAAAAATTCCTCTGAATAGTCATCACTATGAAAGCAAATATTTTAATAAAAACCTGAGCCATTATCATAATTTATACAAGTCACTGTTATATTATAAAAGAAAGTGTTATTTGACCATGAAATGTTCATGTAGGCTCACATGCTTGGAGACTAAAATATCTAGATAGTGCCATTGTTTTTGGAAGGTTGTGGAATCTTTATAAACCAGAGTCTTCCTCGAGGAAGTGATTCATTAAGATTAGAACATAAGGATTTAGAGCCTTGTCCTGTTTTCCGTCACTTCTGCTTGCTGAATATGAGTAGAATTTGACCAGCTCTCTCCTGCTAAAGCTGTTATACCCTATCTGACACAATGGATTAGAGGCATTCTTTAAAAAAGCAAACCTTCCTTCATTAAGCTGTTTCCAGTCAGGTATTTTGTGGTAACCATGAAAAATAAACTCGTACAGAAAAACAAAATGAACTGAGAGTAAATAAAATTTTCAACTGTAAGTCTTTTATCAAATTATTGAATTTTAAGAAAATGTTTATACGCCCAGGATTCATTCTAAAGTTATCTTGTCATCACACAATTCCAAAAGATTTTAAATACATTTAAATTAGAAATAGGTTTTTCTTTAATGAAGATATGTAATTATGTATAATGCTATAATATTTCTCTGAAAGGATAATATTTAAGAAATACAGTATATTTGTTACTTAGAACATTTGTGTTAAATTTGTCTTTTTAAGAGGTTTGTTGGACAATGTGAGTCTTGGGAAAACTCAGTCCTAAATCGAACTACTCTCTTTGGGGTTCAGGAAGCTATGCATAAAAGAAAGCAGAAACAATATAAGATCCAGATGGGGAATTATGCACATATGAACTCACAGAGACTGTGACAGACAGACAGCACATACAGGGATGCACATATTAAAGCCAGAGTGGGTTCCAGAGCCTAAAGGTGGAAGTAGATCTGAATTCTTAATCTTAACAAAAAAGTTATTGCTAATTGATGATTTCATAAAAGAATAAAATGGTTTCTCCAGTGGAATTTCAAGTGGGTATTTAGACCACATGGAAGGGTAGACCTTATGGTCAGCCATAGATGTCCAATAATAAACAAAAATATGTTTGAAGAATTTTGTCTCATATTGTTTGGTTTGGATTTTTTTCATGACACCAGTCTTATACTATGGTCTCTGATTTTGTGGTTTTATGTGTTTTCATTGTTGTTCTTGTTTTGGTTTTTTTTTTTTTTTTTTTGGTGTATGTGTTTCATATACTTTTTAATTGTTTTGTTTATTTCTTTTTTTTTTTTTTTTTTTTTTTTTTTTTTTTTTTTATTAATTTATTCTTGTTACATCTCAATGTTTATCCCATCCCTTGTATCCTCCCATTCCTCCTCCCCCCCCCCCCATTTTCCCATTATTCCCCTCCCCTATGACTGTTCCTGAGGGGGATTACGTCCCCCTATATATTCTCATAGGGTATCAAGTCTCTTCTTGGCTACTTGCTGTCCTTCCTCTGAGTGCCACCAGGTCTCCCCCTCCAGGGGACATGGTCAAATGTGAGGCACCAGAGTACGTGAGAAAGTCGTATCACACTCTCCACTCAACTGTGGAGAATATTCTGACCATTGGCTAGATCTGGGAAGGGGTTTAAAGTTTACCTCCTGTGGAATACTACTCAGCTATTAAAAACAAGGAATTCCCGAAATTTGTGGATAAATGGATTGAGCTAGAAATGATCATAATGAGTGAGTTAACCCAGAAGCAGAAAGAATCAAATGGTATATACTCACTTATATCTGCATACTAGCCCAAGGGGCAGGTCCCACGAAAGCCTTCACTTACCAGGAAACTGGGACAGAGGGGAAGGCATCCTATTGGGACTCTAAATGAGAGACGCATGGGAGAACAGCAAAATAAAAGGATCCAGAGGGTCCTAGAAATCTACAAGTAGAACAATATGATAGGCAGATTTGGGCCCAGGGGTCCCGCTCAAACTAAGGCACCAGCCAAGGACAATACAGGAGGTAAACTTTAAACCCCTTCCCAGATCTAGCCAATGTTTATTTCTTTTTTTTAATTTCCCAGATGTTTTTCTAAAGATAGATGCACACACGCATGCACACACCACGCAGTGAATGAGGAAGAGAGAAGGGAGGATAGAGTGGCAGGTAGGGAAGGATGGAGAAAGAAAATGTGAGAGAGGGGTGAAGGAAGGGGGAAGGGAGAAGGAGAAAGAATGAGTTACATTGGATGTATTGGGGAGTGTTTAGAATATATGGAAGGAAACAAATGGGAAAGGAAAATTGTGGTCATAATATACTATATGAAAAAATTCAATAAATAATAAGTTGTCAGTCTTTGTCATTCAACAAAAATAACAAAGAATTGAAAGCTACTAGCTTCCAATATCAACCAAATATTCCAACTATGTATTTACATCTAACAATAACAACATAGAATATATCAATATTATCTTCCAGTTAAACTAAAGAGTCCCATTAAGTATGTATCTGCTAATGGTAAAACTGTGAGGAAAACTAAGCAACTTTACTGACTGAAAAACAAAGAATCTTAAATATAGCCTGTCAAATTGACAAACATCAGCAGCCATCACAGCACATTATAAGGTATTCAATAATAAAATCATAAAAATCAATACTTATGATCATATGATGTTCATATTGTTTTCTTTCCCTTTTTAAAAATAATACTATACATTGACTTTTTAAGTTCTTTACTTCCAGTTTGAGAAATTTGACACTCTAACTGGTAGAAGAGATTCATTTAAGAATTCTTACTTTATCCTCTTGAAAGTAAAATGATTTTAAATATATAAATATATAAGCAAAATTGGAAAGTTACTAGAGCAGTAAAATATCGTACATCTAGATGAGGAATTTTGGGTCGTAGATTTTTTTGCAATACAGAAACAAGATGTTAAATTTCTAAAGATATTAAATTACAAAATGAATCAATTTGTGTCTCTGATTCTTTCTTTTGCTCTCCAACTCAGAGGATAAAGATGTCAAGGATAGCTGAATCTTGAGCACTTTCACAAGTGCTGGACATTTCCTCACGGTGTTTAAGTCAATTACTAGGCTGCCTCACATTAGTGGTTACTGAACCCAGAGAGATTGAGACTTAATTGTGTCCTGTTCTCTGCAGACATTAAAAAAAAAATCTGAAGTAAATTGAAATTCAGTTATTTGATCCTCATAAGATTGAGGTTTAGTCATTTCTTTTCTCAGTGTCAATGCTCAGTTGTCTACATTTTAGCTTATTTTCAGGGTGATGTGAATCAAAGATCTTGAACCCTCTCAAAATGTAATTCAAAATAGCATATCTGTAACTTCAGATCCAAGGGTAATTAATAACCAAATCTCAAACTTTTTGGAGGCATAGGACATATGGACAAAATATAATTACATATTTCATTAAATACATTAGAAGAAATTTTTCTTTATAATCCCACACATAGGAGAAAGAAGACTAGAAATTATGTGATCACTACTATATATAGAATTTCCTTTTGATCCTTGATGGTTTATAACAGTGACAAAAGTGCATTATTTGATAATGCTGTATTTTATATGACTGTATATACAGTAACACTATTTCATATAACCCTAAGGCACCTTATAATAATTTTCCTAAATAGAAGATTGTCTTATTTGTGGAAATATAATAAATTTCAAATATAAATATCTCATTCATTAATATTTATGCCAACTTATTTCATTTCTCTGAAATTTTTATCTGTTGCAAATAGTCTTAGAAATCAAGAAACCAATAAAAGTCATAGAAAATTTCAGTTTCAGAGGAGAAAACAATGTACAAGTCATGATATTTCTTAAAACATGCAGAATACTAAAGAAAGTCATAAGATGGTGTTAAAATGCTGATATTAGTCCACTTTGTATCCTTATAACAAACCACCCTAGGCCTGATGCACCGTAAATAAGGATCACATCACTGCTGTGCCAGCACTAGCAGAGTGTTGAATTGAAGTAACTTTTATTAGCTTGAAGTGATTGCAGTCTCTAGTTTTACTGTCTCTGTCTGCTAACCTAAGTCTACTCCTGGAAATTTCTAGACTTTATGAAATGTTTTCTGTTTCTGAGAATTACTGCTATATAATTTCACCCCTCCAGCTCTTTCTGGACTCTTTCTGTCTAGTTCATTTAAGCTGTTCTGGCTCAAATTCATCTCCAAGATGACTGATCCAAACAGGCTTCTGTAGGCTTCTGACTGAACTCCTCTGCTTGCCCTCATACTAACAGCGACAATACATTCTAAACTGCTGTCTTCTCATCCTCTGGCACATCTGACTTCACCTGTGTCTAGCGTGTTCTCTCTCTGCAACCTGTGTCTTTACAACTCTCCCTTTTCTCTTTCTAACTTTCTGCGATGCTTTTTCAAGTTGCCATTCTTTCCTGTCCAGTTATTGTGTGAGTTGGGCATATTATATCTCTTACTCACTCAGTCAAATCTTTCTCCAATCTGTCACTTTGTTTGCTCTTCAATTAGACATCAATTTCAAACATGGATGTTTCTACAAACTAACTTTACCATCATTGTTTGGGATTAAAGTTATGTTATAAAGTTGTATATTTAATCTGGAGGAATTATATTGTACTGAATTGTATTGTAGAATAATTAAAAGTGTGTAGTATGTCTGGATTCTAGCCAGGTCGCACAGAACTATGTCTTTGGATCTAACCCCTAGCCAAAGCAATCACGTTTGCTGGAGAAATTCCTCTAAATCTTGAAGATGTGTTGATCCGAAGAACTTTTTCTTATATTCTCTTGCCTCATGCCAGGTATTAGGCACATAACATCGTTTAATTCCACCATTCTGAAGGCAGGGGCAAGAGAATCTCTAGATTAAAGGCCATCATGTTTTATCGTATAAGTTCAGGAACAACCAGGGCTACCCTTTAAAAGTGTCGTTAAAAAACAAAAAGCAAACAGACAAACAAACAACAACAAAAAATAAAGAAGAAGATGAGAAGGAAAAGGGAAGAAGGTTCTGACCAATATTTGTTTATTACTTTTTTTAAGAAAAAGAAGAAGTAGAAAAAAGAATTGTTTATTTAGCTGTCAGTTGTATAGTTTCAGTAATCCCGTGGTCTTTGTAAAGAACATTCTTGAGTGCAGCACTATTAAGAGAGTGCATTTGAGAGCAATCATAAAGTAAAGCAAGCAAAAACCAAGCAATTGGTAGAACTATGTTACTACCTTCTATTGACCAAAATAACTTTCTATAGTATTGATTTCTTAGAAATCTCCCTTCCTTTAAAAAATATATTAAAGTCAATCCTCAAATACATGAAAATTCAGGATATGAAATAAAATTAAAACCAGAGAAAGAGAGAGAGAGAGAGACAGAGAGAGAGAGAGAGACAGAGACAGAGAGTAGTTGAATTTAGAATTTGTTTTTTTATTTTAATTTTACTAATTTATTCAGATTACAACTTAATTGTTATCACATCACTTGTAACCTCCCATTCCTTCCTCCCTCCTGCTTTCACCCTATTTCCCTCCCCTTGGTCTAAGACTGAGGGGGACCTCCTCCCACACTATATGGTCATAGTCTATCAAGCCTCATCTTGGTAGCCTGCTTATTCTTTCTTTGAGTGACACCAGGCCTCCCCACCAAGGGGAGGTGGTCAAAAAACGGGGGGCAGAGTTCATGTCAGAATCAGTCTCCATTCTCCACATAACTGTGGAGAATGTCCTGTCCATTGGGTAGATCACAGGAGGGTTTCGATGTTTACTACTTGTATTGTCCTTGGTTAGTACAATAGTTTGACCAGAGCCCCCTGGGCCCTGATCCACCCATCAAGATGTTCTTGTAAGTTTCTAGCACACTCTACATCCTTCACTTCCTCATATCATATATTTTTCTTACCTAGAGTCTAAGTAGGATGTCCTCCCATTTATCCCAATCTCCTGGTAAGTGAAAACTCTTGTGGGATATGCGTTTTGGGCTAGTGCCCAATTATAGGTAAGTATTTACCATGTGAGTCATTCTGCTTCTGGGTTAACTCCATCATTATGATAATTTCTAGTTCTATCCATTTGTCCACAAATTTGGGGACAGGGTGAGAAAGAAGTTAAGTGAACTCTACCCTTCAAAATGTCTGCAAAGAATATACAGTATCTCCATGTAACTCTAACCAAGAAAGTGAAAGATTTATATGAAAAAAACTTCAAGTCTCTGAAGAATAAATTTGAAGATTTCAGAAGCTGGAAAGATTTCACATGCATGGGGATCAGGAGAATCAACATAATAAAAATGACCATCTTATAAAAAATAATCTATAGATTCAACCCAATTCCCATCAAAATACCCACACAATTCTGTTACAATAAAATGTATCTGTTCAGCCTAGGAAGCCAGTCTCACACAAAGAGACTGAAGCTGCAAGCACTACACTGGGAAGAATATAAACTGTTACTAATGTACTTGTAAACTAAAATAAACTACTCTAATCCTCAAAACCCACCTATATCCCAAGTACTTGCCTATCCTCCTTGGGCCACTTCTCTCCACCAAGTAACTCTGTCAGCTGTCTACTGTCAACTGTCCCCCATCAACTGTCAACACTCAGCTCCTCCTTCTCTCCACTTCTTGTCCATCTGTCTAGCTGATTGGCTAAAAAGAACTTTATTGACAGTAGTTACATCTACTCAAGACATTCCTTCACAATTCCCTTTTTAATCTAATTAAAAAATCTTTTACCTCTACATTTATAATATTACAAGAATATACAATATACACACCAAGAACCACAAAGCAATCATTATATTCCTATTAATGCTCACAATGTTTTTCTCTCCTCAGCCCCCTCAGAGACTTGAGAAGAAATAAAATTTATTACCTGGGTAAACAGGAAATGAAGAAGAACAGCTTACAAAATGAAAAAAAAAAAAAAAAATGACAGGGAGACTTTGCTGCCTGAACTCAAAACTCTCTTAATACATTGAAGCATCATCTTCAGCCTTCTGGTCCAGTATTTCTGACAGACATATTTGTGAAACAGGAACTATTGAGGGCTTGCCTACCCTATCTTGGCAGAGTTTGGCCATCAACTCTGCTTGCATTCAAGCTTGCCCATTTCGGGAAGAATTCTGTCTGTGACAGAAAATAAGGACATTTTTGCCCAGTAGCTGATTTACCACATCTGAAGCCATCTCCCTAAGGAGGTCCCTCAATTCTCACTACCTTCTTTGAGGTAGGCAGGGTGTGGCCAGGAGTCAACATGTCTCATTTTCAAAGAATTCTCAAAATAGTAAAAAAAAAATCTTTAAAGGCCATATTCTGTATGTCTCTGAGTGTTTTGAAGACCTCATCTAAATATTTTACTGTATCTATCTATTGAACCTAGGATGTATATTCTTGTGATGAAATTGAGTACAATGAATTAAAATTAAAATTATTTTATATCAATATACAAATTCTGTACCAATGAATTAAACATAGCTTTGTGAACACAGGTAAGGTCTTAAGTTGAAGAGTAGAGTCAATAATCTACCTTTTGTCTTATCATCCCTATATATTTCTATGTTTTCAAAGAAAAATCCCTGAGTCCAATCTTGTTCTCTCTTTGAATAAGACCAATAATAACTTACCCAATTCCCATTGAAAATTAACATCCATACCCCAAAGCCTTATCCAACCCCCACTTAAGGGAAATGGAATGGCATTCTCTTTTTAAGGCTTCACCAGGCTGATTTGGGACAAATAATACCTATATAGGGGCACAAAAAAAAAATGAGAAAACTATTAAACAAGCTGGAGATAGCATGTGTAGTATAGTCTCTAAATATTGAGAAAATTTGGCTTACTAAAAGTCCTGTGTGGGACATTCTGAAATGGTGGACCAATTGGAATCAGGAGCTTTCTTTGAAGCTGTCCTGGGAGGTGTTCTATTCTGATGATGTACAGCAAACGAAGCACTCGTGGCTGGAACATGAGGAATGAAGGATGTCAGCATCTCAGCATGCTGGAGGATGAATCCTGTTGAGTCTGAGCCAGCATCAGTGTCTGGTTCATTTGTTCTGAAAATATATAATTTCTCACAAGCATTATACAGTTCTAAAACTATAAATGCATGACATGTGCAAGATACACAGAATAATCAAGACTTTTCTGTAGTTTGAATTCATGTACACATAGACTGATTTAAGTTATCAGTCTCTCTTTCCTCCAGGTCTATTTTATTTTGACTTCTTTCAAAGAGGAAGTATAATATTACCATTACCAAAGAACATATAATCATTATTTAGTTGAAATCAAAATAAGATTTTACAGTTCTAAATGTCCTTCTCCACGCTCTATGGCACCAGATGTATAGGCCAGGCCTCTACCTGTCTTCCAAGAAAATGTACCCCATTTTAGAGACAAGCCAGTTACCCTGGGTAAAAGAAAAGCCATTAAGCTTATCCTCTTATGTATATGAATTGTAGCCTTTGAGTTCTGGGCACATAACTAAACTGACATGTACTTTGTCACCTGTAAGTCCTCTGTGTCTTTTTGCATCTGGTGTGATGACCACTTGTCCCCCACGAAAGTAGCTCATGTTTACAAGGATAAGCCAGCTGCCGGAGCAGTTACATGTCAACTTAGCATACAAAGGGTTTTGACAAGGCAGGCATGTAGCTTGCATGTTTGTCTCCCCGCCCAACCTTGGTATTTACAGACCAACAAAATATATGTCTTAGGCCAATTACCCTTTGGCACCAGTTCTCTCAATGGAAGCTCCACTTTAAAGGAGATTGGCTGGCTGAGAACTCAGAGATCCACTTGTCTTTTTCTCCATTGTGTTAAGATTAAGGGTGTGGGTCACCACCACCCTGCACAAAAATTTCATCTCAATTCCAGTCAAAATCTACAAACATCACAAGCAATATTCAAAAGTTAACAAAAATTCCATGTCTTGGGTCAGATGTACCAATTTAGGCTTCAGTAAGCGAAGGCCTGTCCATCATTCTTTTGAATTTAGTTATTGCTAATTCCCATAGTTGGACACTCTCCAGACAGAACTGACAAACACCTTACAGATAATAAGTTCTGAATTTTAGCCACTCCCAATTCTAAGAAAAAGAATTTGCTTCCTTCTTCCTTTCTCATTGTTGAAAACTTAGCCTGGCATCTCTCAGATTTCTGCCTTTCTCACTGAAAAACAAAAGCCAAAAAACAAAAAACAAAAACAAAACTCAAAAAGGATCCAGTATCCTTCTGCTTTAGTGAGTTGGGGAGGAACCATAGCAGTCTCTATTTTATTATTTGGGTTATCTCTAGGTTAACCCAAACTCCATATGGGGAAACAAAAACACATAATATCTAAAACAAATCTTTACAATAAAAGATCCTCTGGAGGAAACTCCATTCCAGATATCAAGATGTACTATAGAGCAACAGTAATAAAAATAATATGGTCCTGGCATAGAAATGGGCTGGTTGAACAATAGAAAAGAATCAAAGGCCCAGAAATAAACCCACAAATATATGGACTCTTGATTTTTGACAAAGAAGCTAAATCTTTACAATGGAAAAACAGTAGCATCTTCAATAAATGGTGCTGGACTAACTGGATGGCTACAAGTAGAAAAATGAAAATAGAATCATATTTATCACCCCGCATAAAACTGAAGTCCAAATGGATTAAAAACATCAACATAAAATCAGACACACTAAATTTGTTGGAAGAAAAACTGGGGAAGATCCTTTAGCTCATTGGCACAGGAGGCAACTTCATGAACAGAACACCAAAAGCTCAAGCTCTAAGATTAACCATTAAAAATTGGACCTTATGAAGCTGAAAAGCTTCTGTAAGGCAAAGAAAACAGTCAGCAGAACAAAATAACAGCCTAACAACTGGGAAAAGATCTTCACAAACCCTACATCTGGCAAAGCACTAATATCCAAAATATATAATGAACTCAAAAAATTAAAGACTAACAAACCAAACAATCCAATTTGAAAATGGGGTACAGATTTAAACAGAGAATTCTCAACAGATGAATATCAAAAGAATGACTGAAAAAACTTAAAGAAATGCTCAACATTTCTATTTATCAGAGAAATACAACTCAAAACGAACCTGATAGTCCATCTAACACCTATCTGAATGGCTAAGATCAAAAACTCAGATGCCAGCACATGCTGGAGAGGATGTGTAAAAAGGGGAACACTCCTCCATTCCTAGTTGGAGTTCAAACCTGTACAACCACTTTGGAAATCAATCTGGTGCTTCCTCAGGAAATTTGGAATAACTTTACCTCAGGACCCAGCCATACCACTCCTGGGAGTGTGCCCGAAAGATGTTCCACCATACAAAAAGGACATTTGCTCAGCTATTTTCAAAGCAGCTTTATTCATAATAGCCAGACCCAGATGTCCCTCAACTGAAGAATGGACAGAAACTGTGATACATTTAAAATGGAAAACTATTCAGTATCAAAAACAAGGATATCTTGAAATTTACAGGCAAATGGATGGACTAAAAAAGATCATCCTGAGTGAGGTAACCCAGACCCAGAAAGACACATATGGTATATACTCACTCATAAGTGAATATTAGTCACAAAACAGAAAAACTACACTACAATACAGAGACTGAAACATCAACCGAGGTCCATGTATGATATGGTCCCAGACTCTCTGCCCAGATGTAGTAACAATGTCTCTATGTGCATCCCAAAATGTGGAGAGGAGGGACTACTTCAGATATGTACTCACAATACCAAACTGTGATCACTTCTCTCTGGCCGAAGGCCTTACCAGGCTACAGAGGAAGAGGTTACAGACAGTACAGATGAGACTTGATGGGCGGAGGTCAGATGTTAGGGGAGGAATGCTCCCCTTTCTGAGGACTAGGGGAGTGCGGGAAAGGGATGAAGTATAATTGTGTAATAATATAAATGTATATGTAGGAAATAAAAAGTATTTTTAAAATTCATTATTTTAACCATACAGTACTTAGTGAAGCATTGGTAGTTTTGTGTGTATGTGTGTGTGTGTGTGTGTGTGTGTGTGTGTGTGTGTGTGTATGTGTATAAAATTAGGTCAATAAACATGCCTATTCCATTCTGTTAATCTCTCTTAAAAAAAAAACTGAACAAGAGAAAAAAATGACTAATCAACAAAACAAAATAAAATGAAAACCAAAACCAAAACCTAAAGCAAACCAAACAAAAAACCCAGAATTGATAGCAATTATTTCATACAAAACAAAATGTAAATAATAATAGAGGAGGATATAAAATATATATGAGTACCACAAACTTAAATGTGTAAAACTAAAATAAAAGAAAAATATTTTGATTATATGAAAATAATTCTGTTGTATATATTAAATAACAAAAAAGTACAATAATTACTCCTCATAACTTCAGAGATTATTTAGAATAGAGTTCTGTTGTTGAATCAATAGTTTCTAAAAAACAAGAACATAGACCTTTTAAAAGTCTGGTGTGTGGGAGCACACTTGTCTACATCATATTTATGTGTCTAGGCACAGCCTACAATACTGCTTAAAATAAAATATCTAATAAGACAAATTTTGTTTTCAATATAGAATAAATAAAATGCCAGTGTATGTAATCCCATAATGTCTCTAATGATGAAATGTGCATTTCTCTCTTGATAATTATCTAACTACTTATCCAAATTTTTTTAGAAAACCCTCCCAAAGAAAGAAAATAAGTGGGGGACATTTCTGAAACAGGGGATGCTCCCAGAAATCTAGCTGATACTCTTGGAAATGGGGGATATGTGGCTTGAATTGCTACCTCCTCTTGTGAGGAGGGACTTCTAGTGGAGGGAGAGTGACAACAAGCCAACCATAAAACCTTTGACCCAAATTTTTTTCTTGCATACAAGAAGTGTAAGGATAAAGGTGGAGCAGAGACTGAGGGAATGGCAAACCAATAACTGGCCCAATTTTAGAAGGACCCCTTGGGAGAGAGCGAATCCCTGATACTGTAAATGATATGTTGGTATGGCTTGCATACATGAGCCTAGCATAATTGTCTTCTGAGAGGGTTCTTCTGGCTTCTGATGGAAACAGATAAAGATACTCACACCCTACCAATAGGCAGAGTTCGGGGAGTGTTGTGAAAGAGTGGGAGGGGGGCTGAGAGAGATAGAGGGATCAAAAACTCCACAGAAAGACCTACAGGGCAAACTAAGCTGGGTCCATGGGGATTTACAGAGACTGAAATACCAACCAAAGAGCATACATGGGTTGGACCTGGAGCTCTTACACATATTTATTAGATGGGCAGGGTCATCATGTGGGTCCCCTAACAATGCAAGTAGGGGCTCTTTCTAATATTCTTACCTGCTTTGGATTACTTTCTACTAGCTGGACTCTCTTGCCTGACCTCAGTGGAGGGAGGAGAATGCACCTACTCTTGCTGAGACCTGAGGTACCAGGGTGGACTGATATCCCTTAGGGCCTTCCTTTCTCTGAGGATAGTGGGAAATTGTTAAAAAGGGACATGAGGTTGGGACTGGGAGGTAAGGAAGGAGGAGGAGAGTTCAGGTTGTAAACTGATTAAACTAATTAATAGATGGGAAAATGACAATATAAAAGTGTAAAATTTTACACAGAGAATAATTTACATTGATTATGTTTATGTATCGTGTACTTGAATTTCTATATGAACACTACATTCTAGAGAGCATAACAAATTTCATTAAAGGTAACATAGTCAACTTTCCATGTATACAGTGTTTGATTATGAAAATCTACTCTGCTTTTTCAAATTATGGACAAACACTGTTTCTAGTACAATTCTTTAGGTGATATGTGAAATATTTGCTATACTTAAGTATAAATTGAACAGATATGGGTGCAGTCCAGTCTGGATTTATAAAAAATAAAGGATTGAAGATTTGATCATGGCTCCTCTGGTGAACTGTTACATTGGAATCTGTGGCACAATCATTTATTCCCTTAATGATATGAAAGGTTTCCACCATGGTTAATTGGATGAATAGCTAAGTGCTGTTTAATCAAGGTCAGTGTCCTATTCCTGAGTGCCTCAACTTCAATAAAGATAATATTAGGGTGGGCTGCCGGTCTGCATCAGCTTGAAATAGGCTTAGTGAGAAACATTCAAAGAGCAACAAGTAAATTATAGCTTTTTAAAAGTTATTATTAAATAATTCATTCTCTCTAGGATGCAAAAGTCAAAGCAATCAAAAAGCTAATTTTTACCACATTTTAAGACATACATATTCACGAGATGGAAATGCATTTAAAAGTTCACAATGAGCAGTTTGCCTTTATTTTAAAGATAATGTTTCCTTCCTAATCATCTTCAAACCTTATTTAAACTTTTGCTTTCTAACACAATGACATATATTCTGGGCCCTAAGGGTACTCCTAAACTCCAATTATCATTATTTCTCTCCCAAGTCTCTATGATGTAAGTGTTGTGTTTATTTTTACTTTATTTTATTTTATTTTGTTCATTTTATACCATTATTGTAGCCCCCTCTCTTGTTGCCTCCCAGTCCTACCCTCCATCCCTCCCTGTTATTTAGTTACTTTAGGTTGTTTTGTATTATGTGGCTAATATTCACTTACGAGTGAGTATATACCATGTGTGTCTTTCTGAGTCTGGGTTACTTCACTCAGGATGATCTTTTTTAGTTCCACTCATTTACCACAAATTTCAATATTTCATTGTTTTTAATAGCTAAGTAGTATTGCACTATGTAAATGTACCACAGTTTCTAATAACCAATATATATATAGAACTCAAGAAATTAAACACCAACAAGCCAAATAAACCAATTAATAATGGGATACAATAGTCAACAGAGAATTTTCAAAAAAAGAATATTGAATGGCTGAGAAACACTTAATAATATTCAATGTCCCTAGTCATCAGGGAAATGCAAATATAAAATGATTCTGAGATTCCACCTTACACCTGTCAGAATGGCTAAGACCAAAGTAACATTTATATAATTCCTGATTATGTCATGATTCTCCTTGCTATAGATAGCCAATTTTATATATGTGTAACAATATAAATATATATGTAAAAATAACTTTAAATTAAAAATATGTTTTATATCAGGGTAGATGCTTTAAGTTAATAGAGATGAGATATGATAGATATTGATCTTCATTCAGAAATTTAGACCCAACGAGATAGGAAAGATGTTTACTTCAAGTTTGCTAAATACAAATAGCCAAATGACTCTGTACGTAACATTTATATAATTCCTGAATGTCTCGTGGTTATTACTGCTATGTAGTTTATTTTAGTCATGTGTAATAATATAAGTGTATATGTTAAAAAGAGACATAATAAAAATAAATAATTAATTAATTTTAAAAAACAAACAAAAAATCTCAAATGACATCATATGTTGACAAGGATGTAGAGAAAAGGGAACACTCTCCATTGCTAGTGCGAGTACAAACTTGTATAGCCACACTGGAAATCAAACTGGTTCTTTCTCAGAACATTAAGAATAGTTCTGTCTCAAGAGCCAGCTATATCACTCCTGGGAATATACCCAAAGCATTTTATACCATACAAAAAGAATATTTGCTCAAGTATGTTCATACTAGCTTTATTTGTAATAGCCAGAATCTGGAAGCATCCTACATGCCCCACAAATGACTAATGTATAAAGAGAGTGTGTTGTTTTTAATTTTTAAATATAGCTTCAAATTGAGTAGACATTGATGGTGGTTAATGGAGTCTGAATCCTCATGTTATGAAGGTGAAAGTTTCTTTTAATAAGGTGTCCATTAAAATTTGCCAGTAACTGGGATTTTAAGATAATTTAATCTAACTAGATGTTAATTTGAAATGAAAACTATAATGTCTTCCTTCACCCAGAACTCCACTACCTGGTGTGCAGGTTTATAAAATACAAGCATGAATTTTTAATTGAAATTTTTACATATGCATTTATACCATTACACATATATACAATAAACTACCTACAGCAAGGAGAACCATGAAACACTCAGTAATTATATAAATATTACATTCAGCATGTTTTAGATATTTGTATTTGGCAGCCTTAAAGAAACCATCTTTCTTATCTTGGAGGTTCTAAAAATGTGAGTGTAAATCAATATTTATTATATCTCATCATTATCAAATTAAAACCTCTATCTAGACCTAAAAACGTCTTAATCCCTAAACAAGTAAACTTAATTGTAAAACTAAACTATCTGATCTTCAACTCCATCACAGACTTGAGAAGGAATAAAATTAATTGCTTGAATATACAGGAAGTGCAAGTTAGAAGCTTCCCAAACGAGAAGATGACAGAGACAATTTGCTGCCTGAACAGACACCCAAAATACTCTATAATGTTGAAGCATCATCTTCAGTCTTCTGGCCCAATATATATGACAGATACATTTGTGAGGCAGGAACTATTGAAGATTCGTTTACCCTGACTTGGCAGAGTTTGGCTGCCAACTCTGTCTGCATCCAAGTTTGTCCTTTCTTTTAGGCAAAATTCTGTCTGTGGCAGAAATGAGGACATTTTGTCCAGTGGCTTGTTTGTCACATTTGAAGCCTTCTCCAAAAAGAGGTTCTTTGATACTCATCATCTTCTTTGAGGTAGGCTAGGTGTTGCCAGGAGTTAACCGGTCTCATTGTCAATGAAACTTTAAAATAATAAAAATATCTTTAAATGTCATATTCTTTTTGGTCTGAGGGATTTGAATACCTTATCTATTTTACTTTTACTTTCTATAGAATCACACCTATCTGCTATATCTAGGATGAATATTCTTGTGGTAAAAATAGACTAGTAATTGATATGACTATTACTTGATCAACTAACAATTAAATTGTATAACTTACTTATCCTAAACAGCCTGCAATAGGACTTTCAAAGTATTGGAGTAAACTGTGTATTATAATTGTGTTGTGTGGGTACAATACTCAATATTAGAGTAGAAATATATATATATACACACACACATATATATAGAGTGTGAAGAATATTCTTTTTTCTCTCTCTCACTTATTTTTTTTTATTAATTTATTCTTGTTACATCTCAATGTTTATCCCATCCCTTGTATCCTTCCAGGTCTTCTAGACCTGAGATTCATTCTTCCGTCTCTTGTATTCTGTTAGAAAAGCTTACCTCTGTGTTGCTCGCCTTCTTCTCTGAGGTCTCATGTTTTCGTTTTCTTCTGTCTGTGTGTTTATCATTGAATCCATTTTCATTTTCAGATCTTGAACTGATTTTTTGATTTCTTTCATCTGATTTTTTGTATATTCCTGAGTTTCTTCCATTGCCTCTTTATAGGTCTTCAGAGTTTGAACCATCTTATTTATTTCTTTCATCTGGTTGTTTGCATTTTCCTGCAATTTTTCCAGTTCCACTCTATGTGCTTCTTTTATGTCTCTCACTCGTTTGTCTGCGTCTTCCTGCATTTGATTACGAATTTTATTTGTTTCCTCCATTATCATCCTCATTACTAAGGATTTGAGGTCATTTTCTTGTATTTCCATTGTATTTGAGTTCTCTGGGTTGTTTTCTTTGGGATAGCTGGAAACTGGAGACGCCATGTTGTTTTGGGGTTTTTTGCGTATGCTTTTTCATTATCCTTTAGATATCTTGCCATCTTTGTTTTTGTTGGGTAGCTTCCAGAGTTGGATGGAGGGTGTCTGACGATAGATTCACTTGTTTTCTCACGATTTCCCTAGGCTGCGAGCTCAAAGCTTCACTGGTGTGGATGTTAGGAGGTTAGCCCTGTTGTTCTGGTCTCTCACAGCTAGTGATCTTCAGCCCCCCTGTGCTGTGGATCCTGCAATTGTTCTGGGTCTCTGAATGAGCATTAGGTCAGGCCAAGGTATCGAGAGCCTTCTGTGTTCCCTGCCAAGTCCAGCCAGGAACACTGGGCCCGAACCACGGGCAGAACTCAGCTAGATTCTCAGGGCTTGAACCATCTGCCATGCTCAGCTAGTGATTCTGGGCCCAAAATGCACACAGGGTCCAGGCAAAATTTTTGGGCTGGGACTACGCACCAAGCTCCGCTAGGGCCTTTTGGCCCAAAGTGTGTGCTGTGGTCAGTTATTGACTCAGGGCCCGAACTGACCACCAATCTCAGCCAGGAATTCTGGATTCAAACTGCACACTGTGTCCAACCAGAGTCTTAGAGCTGGTGGAACCGAGCGCTCTGTCCAGCCTGCGCCACAGCAGGAGAACTGCGGCTTCTCTGAGTTAGTTCCAGTGGTGGAACCAAGTAGTCCGCCCAGACTGTGTCACTGCAGGGGAGATGCTGCTGAGTTGAGGTGGTGCCTAGGATGGAACTGAGCAAGCCACCAAGGCTGCACCACAGCAGGAGAACTGCGGCTGCTCTGAGTTAGCGCCAATGGTGGAACCAAGTGCTCCGCCCAGACTGTGTCACTGCAGGGGAGCTGCTGCTGAGCTGAGGTGCTGCCTAGGCTGGAACTGAGTGCTCGGCCAAGCCTGCGCCACAGCAGGAGAACTGCAGCTGCTCTGAGTTAGCGCCTGTGGTGGAACCAAGTGCTCCGCCCAGACTGTGTCACTGCAGGGGAGCTGCCGCTGAGCTGAGGTGCTGCCTAGTGTGGAGCTGCACGCTCAACTAAGCCTGCACCACAGCAGGTGAGCTGTGGCTGAAGCTGAGTTTGTGCCTCGGGCAGAATTGCTTGCTGGGCTGGGCCAGTACCCGGCACTCTGGGGCCGAACTGTCTGCCGAGTCCAGTCTGGGTCCGAAGGCTCCACGCGACCCAAATCCTGCCCTGAGTCCCCTCTCCCGCAGCAACTCCCACCAGCCACCACACCAATCGCCTCCACCAGAAGGCTATGAGCTGCAAACCTCAGCCACCGCTGCTGGTGCCGCTGGTGCTGCTGCCTCTGCCGCTGCCACTCCAATCAGAGAAAATCCACGCTCCTCCCGTGTGCAGGGGCACGCAAGTCCTCCATACCCTGGTCCCTCCAAACCGTGGAGCACTCCCGCTGCCGTGATATTCGGACCTCGGTGTTCCTGGCTCAGAAATCTGTGCAATTCCCTGAATTGTTCACTGGAGCCTCCAAACACGGTCCACACTGCTCGCCGCCATCTTGGATCCGTGAAGAATATTCTTGAATTTGAATTATATATCAAATTTTCTAAATATTTAACTTACTTTGCAATCTATATAAAAATTCTACACCAGTGAATTAAAAATAACTTCATGAGCAACAATTAAGATTATAAATTGAGGAGTAGATTCAAAAATCTACTTTTGTTCCATCATCACTTCTATATTCATCTTTCTTTCTTTTCAACCCTTATCTCCATATCTATGAAAGAAAGGTAAAGGAAAAGAGAGACATCCCTCAGTCCAGCCTTGTTTTCTCTCTAAATAAAGCCAATAGTAACTTATAACCAACTCCCAATGAAAATAAATACTTATCGCCCACGAAAACAACCAAAAACCTACCCAAACTCCCCTTAAGGGAAATGGTGTATCATTCTCTTAAGGTTTCTTCTGGATGATTTGAGACAAATAATATCTTTGTAGGGGCCCAAAGAAGATCGGGGAAATAGTTAAACAAGCTAGGAATAGCATTTAAGGTCCAGTTTCTAAATTTTGAGAAATTCCGGGCTGAATTAGAGTCCTGTGTAGGACAATCTGGAATGCTGGACCAATTGGAATGGGAAGCTTTCTTCAAAGCTGCCCTGGGAGCTTTCCTGTTCTGATGAGGAACAGCAACTGAAGCACTTCATGCTGGAACATGAAGGATGCAGGGTGTCAGTGTCCAGCATGCTGAGAGAAATGAAATTTGTCAAGTCTGATTCAGCATCAGTGTCTACTTCTTTTGTTCTGAAAACACATAATTTCTCACAAGTATTATACAGTCCTAAAATTTGTTATTTTTAATTTAGTAATGCTCACAGGCCAAAAATATATTAAAAAGAAGTTAGAAATGGATTACACTTTGAAAAGCAACAGAGTCTTGGTTTAATTAACGCCTTCCTGTGATTCAAAAATCTATTAACCTGAATATTTGATTCCATTGTCATCACTCTTTTCTCAATTCCTTAAACTGCTTTTGATAATAATTTGCAAAGAGAAGCCTTTTTACACTTAGCTCAATTTTCCTAAGAGGCAGTCAGTATTCGTATTTTAAAAATCACTAAATTAACAGACATTAATAAGAGAATGGAAAGATCTATCATTTATATGGTTTGCATCACACCATATATGGATCTTCTAACAATCAAATATTTTGTTTATCTGTTATTTTCTATACAAAGTAAATTCATTAATCTTCTATTTCAGATGTCCAGCTTTCTTGTGTCATCCTCAACAATTTGCATGGTACATTCTAGTGAGAAGTATAATGTATGGTTATTAAAAAAGCTTAGAGGGCAGCTAAAAACCCAAGCCTCATCGCTTCACATAATGGAGTGACAGTATGCATTTAACATGTTTCTAACTATTAAGTGTTATTTTGTTTCATTATAATGCAACTGAAATATTAGATGCAAACTGTTTGACACAATTACAGGTACATAGGAAAAACTCTGTAAATATTAATGGATATTGTTACTGTCAGATTGTTTGTCATCACTAATATGTATTTTGTGATTAACATGAATATTATTTGAGGACATAGCCTGCAATCAAAAACATTATTCTTAGTGGATAAGCTCATTTTATTTTTTAATTGAATGATTCAACTACTACAAAATAGATATATGTATTGGCTTTAGATCCAAATTAAGCATGACACATTGACACTTTAGTAAATGGTAAATTACCATTAGAGTTAAATAAACTCAAGAAGAAAACACTGTTTGGTAGTGTTAGTACTGGCATTATTAGAAATGTAAAAGGTACTGTAAAACTTATAATATCTATATTTATACTACTTAAGAAGAAAGGTGAGAGTCATAGAGGGAAAAGAATGCAATGTCAAAGAATAAAGAAAAATAGAAGGGAATCTTCCCAAGCTATTTTAACAGAAAGGTCTTTGAGTATACAGATGGCTAGATCATCTCCCAAACAACAGCTTGCCTTAAAGTGATGTCTGTAACAATTTGAATAGATAATCAAAATCAGATCAATCATTGTTGAGAAGAAAGGATCCAGTATATTCATTTGGAAAGAAGTTAAAAGAAGAAAGCAAGATTTCAGAGCCTAATAACTGAAATGAGGTTGCCTATTAGTCACATAAATTCATCTAGACTCATAAATTAGTTCATGGAAATTCACATTGAAAATTATTGTTATAATTGCGTCCTTCTTGACGGTTCCAATACTCCAAATCATATGTGTTTACAGCTGTAATCTTTTAATTTTCTTTCTCAGTTTCTCTTTTATGCTTTCATTTTTCAAGCACTATACAATAATAAATTCAGATTTTTAGAAGGATCTTAGAGAAAATAGTGGATGAAGTATCATAAACTAATTATATAAATATATATTGTTATGAAGCTAATTTTTTGGTGTAATGAAATATTTAAGCTAAAACAAGCAAATATAAAAGATCACAGCAACTATTTTGATTATCTTTAAAAATTAAGTCTTCAATCAGCTGATAAATTCAAAACTCTTCATCACCTCTCAAGTGGGAATCCTTTTTATTTATTTTTTTTGTTTTTGTTTTTTTTATTAATTTATTCTTGATACATCTCAATGGTTATCCCATCCTTTGTATCCTCCCATTCTTCCCTCCCTAGCATTTCCCCATCCTCTATGACTGTTCCTGAGGGGGATTACCTCCCCCTCTATATGCTCATAGGGTATCAAGTCTCCTCTTGGTAACCTGCTATCTTTGGCAGCACACATACTAAAATTGGAATGATACAGAGAAGACTACCATGGCCCCTGTGTAAGGATGACACACAAATTCGTGGAGGGGGAATCCTTTTTAAATTATTTCTTTTATTTTATAAGATTAGAATGTCATGGGGGATTCCAAGATGGCGTTGACCAGTATGCAACATAGCGGATCTACTCCGAGGAGACCAGGGATGTGAATGGAGCCACAGACTGCTGGATTTTGAGAACTGTAAGTGAGTGAGGCCCCAAACTCCACAGATCACCAGTGGGTCTAACCCCAGGACAAGAAACATTCCAGAGGTGCTAAACGCACTCCACAAACTCTGAAACGGAATCCACAACCAAGCTGCAGCTGGCACATAAAACACAAACTCGCCATTTGGGGAGGGCCTTTCCAGAGCCCCCAGGCTGAGGAGTCTCAGCAAATAGGGTGAAACTACCATTGAACCTCTCCATCCAAACTGCGGAGGTCACCTGCCTAGCCCGAGTGGAAACACAGGTGGTGGGACTCACCAAAAACAGCTAGAGCTGGCGTGTAGCTCATGGACCACGTCCTGGGCCCAATCTGAAGCCAGATACAAAGGATTGAACCTGCAAACAGGGGCAGTTAGAAACCAGCATGGACTGCTCCCACAGCCCAGTGGGACCGCATACGTTATCGGGAGACGTGGGTCTTGCTTGCAGTGTATAACTGCTGACCTAAAATGATCTGGGAGCATCGTGGCTTTCACTGGTGGAAAGAGAAGATACAGGAGATTCCCGCCAGCGGTCTGAATGGCCATTGTCGCCAGATGCCCTCCGGGGCTGCCGGCACTGACCAGGCACTCCCCAAACAACAGAACCTAGTTGGGTCCATTCTTGTGGGTGCGACAGGACCTCCCATGATATAGGGCACCATGGGTCCGGTTTGCAGCATCTAACTGCTGACCTAAAGCGATCTGGGAGCATCCTGGCTTTCCCTGGCAGAAAGAGAAGATACAGGGGATTCCCGCCAGCTGTTTGAATTGCCATTGTCGCCAGCCACTCGCCCAGGATGCTGGCACTGACCTGGCACTCCCCAAACCAGAGAAACTAGCTGGGTCCATTCTTGCAGGTGCAACAGGACCTCCCATGATACAGGGAGCTGTGGGTCATGCTTGCAGGGTCTAACTACTGATTTAAAGCAATCTGGGACTGCCCTGGCTTACAGGGGCATGGAAGTTGCTGCCTCCTTGGATACTGCCAGTGGCCTGAAACCATATTGTCTCAGGCCCACCAGGCACTGATCCTGTAATCTCCAACAGGCAGATCCTAGCTGGGTCAGCTCCTGAAGACCTAGCAAGAACTCCCAAATTCATGGGAGAGGCTGGACGCCCCTACAGATTATAGAGGCAGAGCTAAAAGACAGCTACAGCCCAGAAGATCTGATCCACCTGGGGTCTTAGCTACAAAGCAACAGGAAGGACAGGCAGTTGGGATCAACCTACACAACCAGAGAGGTTGTGTGCTGACCTTACTCTAGATCCCAAAACTGCTGATCTGAATTACAGCAGTAAGGTGAAAAGGCCCAAACAGAAACCTACTTTGCATGACTCAGCCTGGAGCCTAAGGTGTTGAGAAAAATCTCCTGGAATAGAATCTGAATCACCTGCGTGGTCCAGGGAAATACTCCCTGATCCCCACAGGCAAAGGCACCCTACCTATAATCAGGCATCAACTATCCACTCTCAAACAGGGAAGGTCACTACAAGCCACCTCCCAACATCCGAGTCACCAAAATGACAAGAGGACAGTGAAAGAACGCTAACAAAAACCAAAACAGGATGGCATCTCCAGATTCCAGCAATCCCAATGAAAACAACCTGGAGAACCCAACAACAATTAATATACAAGAAAATGACCTAAAGTCCTTATTAAGTAAGATGATAATGGAAGAAACAAATAAAATCTGTAAACATATGCACGAGGAGGCAAACAAGAGGGCTGAGGATTTAAAAGAGTCATATAAAGAGGCATTTGAAGAATTTCAGAAAAATACAAACAACCAGATGAAGGAAATCATTAAAACAGTTCAAAACCTGTAGATAAAAGTGGAAGCTGTCATAAAGGAACACATGGAAGAAAAACGTGATCGAGAAGCATCAGAAAAGAAAGCAAGCACCTCAGAGGTAGCCTTATCTAATAGATTACAAGAAATGGAAGAACAAATATAGGGACTTGAAGATACAATCGCAGAACTGGAAACATCCATCAAGGGAAATCCTACTTAATGACACATGGGTCATGGAAGAAATAAGAAAAGAAATAAACAACTTCCTGAAATTCAATGAAAATGATGGAACAACATACCCAAATTTGTGGGACACATTGAAAGCAGTGCTAAGAGGAAAATTTATAGCACTAAGTGCCCCTAAAAAGAAAATGGAAACATTCCACATAAACAACTTAACAACACATCTAGAAGCTTTAGAAAAAAAAGAAGCAGAAACACCCAAGAAGTGTAGACGTCTAGAAATAATCAAACTCAGGGCTGAAATCAATAAATTAAAAACAAAGAGAACAATCCAAAGAATCAACAAAACCAAGAGCTGGTTCTTTGAGAAAATTAACAAGATAGACAAACTGTTAGCCAATCTAACTAAAAGACAGAGAAACACTATCCAAATAAACTAAATCAGAAATGAAAAGGGAGACATAACAACAGACACCAAAGAAATACAAAGAATCATAAGAACCTACTTTAAAGGCATTTATGCCACAAAATTTGAAAACCTAAGGGAAATGGACAATTTTCTCAACCGATTCCATTTGCCAAAATTGAATCAAGACCAGATAAACAAATTAAATAGCCCTATTTCGCCTATAGAAATAGAAGCAACCATTGATACTCTCCCAACCAAAAAATGCCCAGGGCCAGATGGTTTCAGCGCAGAATTCTACCAGTCCTTCAAAGAGGAGCTAATACCGATACTATTCAAGCTATCCCGAAAGATAGAAATGAATGGAATATTACCAAATTCCTTCTATGAAGCCACAGTCACATTGATACCTAAACCCTACAAAGACCCAACAAAGAAAGCGAATTTCAGACCAATTTCTGTTATGAACATTGATGCAAAAATACTCAACAAAATACTCGCAAAGCGAATACAATAGCATATCAAAGACATCATTCACCATGACCAGGTAGGCTTCATTCCAGGCACTCAGGGATGTTTTAACATATGGAAATCCATCAATGTAATCCACCATATAAACAAACTGAAAGAGAAAAACTACATGATCATCTCTTTAGATGCAGAAAGAGCATTTGACAAAATCCAACACCCATTTAGGTTTAAAGTTCTGGAGAGATCAGGAATACAAGGCACTTAGCTAAACATAATAAAGGCTATATACAGCAAACCAATAGCCAACATTAAATTAAATGGAGAGATACTCAAGGAAATTCCTCTAAAATTGGGATCAGACAAGGCTGCCCACTTCCCCATATCTCTTCAATATAGTTCTTGAAGTTCTACCCGGGGCAATAAGACATCAAAAGGAGATCAAGGGGATCCAAATGGGAAAGGAAAAAGTCAAATTATCTCTGTTTGCAGATGATAAGATAGTGTATATAAGTGACCCCCAAAATTCCACCAGAGAATTCCTACAGCTGATAAACACATTCAGCAAATTGGCAGGATACAAAATAAACTCAAAAAAGTCAGTAGCTTTTCTATATACAAATGACAAACAGGCAGAGGAAGAAATTAGGAAAATTACTCCCTTCACGATGGCCACAAGCAATATAAAATATTTAGGAATAAGCCTAACCAAGCAAGTGAAGGACTTATTTGAAAAAAACTTCAAATCTCTGAAGAAAGAAATTGAAAATGATATCAGAAGATGGTGAGATCTACCTTGTTTGTGGATTGGGAGAATTAACATAGTAAAAATGGCCATCTTACCAAAATCAATTACAGATTCAATGCAATCCCTATCAGAATACCTACAAAATATTTTGAAGATATTGAAAGAACAATTCTCAACTTCATATGGAGAAACAAAAAGCCCAGAATAGCAAAAACAATACTATACTATACAATAAAAGATCCTCTGGAGAAATCTCCATGCCTGATCTCAAGCTGTACTATAGAGCAACAGTAATTAAAACAGCATGGTACTGGCACAGCAATAGGCTAGTGGATCAATGGAATTGAACTGAAGACCCAGAGATGAATCCACACATTTGGTCACTTGATTTTTGACAAAGAAGCCAAATACATTCAATGGAAAAACGACAGCATCTTCAACAAATGGTGCTGGTCTAACTGAATGTCTACATGCAGAAAAATGCAATTAGACCCCTATTTGTCACCATGCACAAAACTCAAGTCCAAGTGGATTAAAGACCTCAACCTAAAACCAGAGACATTAATCCAGTTAGAGGAAAAAGTGTGGAAGAGTCTGGAACACATAGGCACAGGAGACAACTTCCTGAACAGAACACCAATAGCCCAGGCCTTAATGTCAACAATTAATAAATGGGATCTCATGAAGCTGAGAAGCTTCTGTAAGGCAGGTGACACTGTCAAGAGAACAAAGTGACAGCCTACAGACTGGGAAAAGATCTTCACCAACCCTTCATCTGACAAAGGTCTAATATCCAAAATATATAAAGAACTCAAGAAATTAAACACCACCAAACCAAATAACCCAACAGAGAAATGGGGCTCAAAACTAAACAGAGAGTTCTCAACAGAGGAATATCAAATGGCTGAGAAACACTTAAAGAAATGCTCGACCTCCTTAGTCATCAGAGAAATGCAAATCAAAACGACACTGAGATTCCATCTTACACCCATCAGAATGGCTAAGATCAATAACTGAACTGACACCATTGCTGACGAGGATGTGGAGAAAGAGGAACACTCCTTCATTGCTGGTGGGAATGCAAACTTGTTCAACCACTTTGGAAATCTATCTGGTGCTTTCTCAGAAAGATGGGAATAGCGCTTCCTCAAGACCCAGCTATTCCACTCCTTGGAATATACCCAGAAGATGCTCTACCACACAACAGGGACATATGCTCAACCATGTTCATAGCTGCCTTATTCATAATAGCCAGAACATGGAAACGGCCTACGTGTCCCTCAGTAGAAGAATGGATAAAGAAACTGTGGTACATTTACACTATGGAATACTATTAAAAACAAGGAATTTCCAAAATTTGTGGACAAATTGATTGAACTAGAAATTATCATAATGAATGAGTTCACCCAGAAGCAAAAAGAGTTAAATGGTATATATATATATATATATATATATATATATATATATATATATATATATATATATATATATATATCTCGAGACACTAGTCCAAGGGGTACATCCCCATGAAAAACTTTACCTACCAGGAAAGTGGGCCAGAGGGGAGGACATCCTATTGAGACTTTAGGTACGAGAAGCCTGGGATATGAGGAAATAGAAGGATCCAGAGGGTCCTGGAAAACTACAGGCAGGTCTGGGCCCTGGGGTCCTACTTAAACTATGGTACCAGCCAAGGAAAATATAGGCAGTAAACTTTGAACCCCTACCTGGACTAGCCAATGGACAGGACATTCTCCACCGTTAAGTGGAGAAGGAGATCTGACTTTCACACAAACTCTGGTGCCCCATATTTGAACATGTGCCTTGGATGGGGATGCCTGGTGGCACTCAGAGGAAGAATAATAGGTCACCAAGAAGAGACTTGATACCCTATGAGCATATACAGGGGGAGGAGGTCCCCTTCAGTCACAGACATAGGGGAGGGGAGTAGGGGGGAAGCGGGAGGGAGGGAGGAATGGGAGGATACAAGAGATGGGCTAACAACTGAGATGTAATATGAATAAATTTAAAAAAAGAATGTCATGAATTAGCTGTGCATTGTGGCACACACCTTTAATCCAAGTACTCAGGTAGTCAGAGGCAGGTGGATCTCTGGGAGTTCCAGGTCAACCTAGTTTACAAAGTTAGCCCAGGACAGTTTTTTTTTTTTTTTTTGCTTTTATTTTTTTTTTTTTTTTTATTAATTTATTCTTGTTACATCTCAATGTTTATCCCATCCCTTGTATCCTCCCATTCCTCCCCCCCCCCCATTTTCCCATTATTCCCCTCCCCTATGACTGTTCCTGAGGGGGATTACGTCCCCCTATATATTCTCATAGGGTATCAAGTCTCTTCTTGGCTACTTGCTGTCCTTCCTCTGAGTGCCACCAGGTCTCCCCCTTCAGGGGACATGGTCAAATGTGAGGCACCAGAGTATGTGAGAAAGTCGTATCACACTCTCCACTCAACTGTGGAGAATATTCTGACCATTGGCTAGATCTGGGAAGGGGTTTAAAGTTTACCTCCTGTATTGTCCTTGGCTGGTGCCTTAGTTTGAGCGGGACCCCTGGGCCCAAATCTGCCTATCATAAGGTCTAATATCCAAAATATATAAAGAACTCAAGAAATTAAACACCACCAAACCGAATAACCCAATTGAGAAATGGGGCTTGGAACTAAACAGAGAATTCTCAACAGAGGAGTATCAAATGGCTGAGAAGAACACTTAAAGAAATGCTCAACCTCCTTAGTCATCAGGGAATGCAAATCAAAACAACTCAGATATTCCATCCTACACCCATCGCAATGGCTAAGATCAAAATTCAAGTGACACCACATGCTGCCAAGGATGTGGGGAGACTGGAATACTCCTTCATAGCTGGAGGGAATGCAAACTAGTAGAGCCACTTTGGAATCTATCTGGTGCTATCTCAGAAAAATGGGAATAGGGCTTCTCAAGACCCAGCTATTCCACTCCTTGGAATATACCCAGAAGATGCTCCAGCACACAACAAGAAAATTTGCTCAACCATGTTCATAGCAGCCTTATTCATAATAGCCAGAACATGGAAACAGCCTAAGTGTCCCTCAGTAGAAGAGTGGATAAAGAAACTGTGGTACATATACACTATGGAATACTACTCAGCTATTAAAAACAAGGAATTCCCGAAATTTGTGGATAAATGGATTGAGCTAGAAATGATCATAATGAGTGAGTTAACCCAGAAGCAGAAAGAATCAAATGGTATATACTCACTTATATCTGCATACTAGCCCAAGGGGCATGTCCCACGAAAGCCTTCACTTACCAGGAAACTGGGACAGAGGGGAAGGCATCCTATTGGGACTCTAAATGAGAGACGCATGGGAGAACAGCAAAATAAAAGGATCCAGAGGGTCCTAGAAATCTACAAGCCCAGGACAGTTTAAAGTATACAAAGAAACCTTTTATTGAAAAAAAAAAAAAAAAAAGAAAGAAAGAAAAAGAAACAAACAAGCAACAGAAAAACAAAAACAAAAACAAAACTGTGAATTGCATAATTTTCCTCTTTCCAATTCTCTGTATAGACTTTCTCCTTGTTCTATTTCTAAACCATGGCTTTGAATTTCATTAATTGTTGTTAACCATATACATACATACGTACATACATACATACACTCATACATAAATATAATATATAAACATACATATACACACACCTGCCTATATTCATGTACACATACATATACACATGCACATATACATCCCTATATATATAAATGCAACCATTTCAGTATGTATAGTGTTAAATTATACACATTTTTAGGAAGATCATTTGATTTTTTTATATTATTAGCTTAAGTATAGTTTGTGAAATTTATCTGGGAACTATTAAATCATCAAAGAATTGCTATGAACATGGAAATGTTATGTTTACAAGCCACAGAGAGAGATGATTAATATAAGTGTTAGAACATTAGTAATCAGAGAGTTATGTAAAGAAAAACAAACACTAAAGAATATTGAATGCTTATTTTGAACTACCTGCATTCAGATATTTTATGTAGCATATATATAGTATGTATGCAGTATGCTATATATTTCATGACACAGAAAATATAGTGGTTTTGTGCCAGTACGATAGGTCAGGTGGTAAAGCTGACAGCTGAGAAGCTCGTCAATCTAAGTTGGATAACCAGGATTCACAAAATTGTAACAGGAGATCTAGTTCCAGCCAATTGTTCTGTGACACAAATTGTCTGTCTGTCTGTCTGTCTCTCTCTCTTTCTACTTCCTCTCTCTCTCTCTCTCTCTCTCTCTCTCTCTCTCTCTCTCTCTCTCTCTCTCTCTCTCTCTCTCTCTCTCTGTTTCTCTCTCAGCCACATAAAGGAAATAAATATGTTGTTTTATCATATATTATCAATAAGTAAATACTTAAAGTGAAGATGAGTAAAATAAGTTTTGAAGCATATAAAGTTAAATATTGGAGAATGGAGATGAAAGGTAGGTGTATTGCTTATATAGTATAGAGGTATACTATATAAAATTTACAAAAATCTAGAGGGAATATGTAAAGCAATAGAAATATTAGTTAGCTCTTATGGACTAGACTTTGATCTCAAACTTAAGAAACTAGCTTAAGTATGATATATATGACAAAAGTGGAAAAGAAGACATTGAAAGTGATTTGTACTTAACAGCAAAATAGCATATTTTTTATTTTTGTATTTCTGAATATGATGGTGGAAATCTGATACAAAAATATCTTTCCTACATGTTAACCATTAAACTTTAGAATGAGACACAGTCCTACAAAGCTTTTATGGATGAATGCTGTATGTGGTACATGACAGAATTTTACTCTGTCAGAAAGCACAAGAAAGGTAACAGCTAAAGCATACAATCTGCTGTTAAGTCTAAACCTGAAACAGCAGAATGGTTGAAAGCTCAAAAAACCATTTTAAGACTATTGATACTTCTCAGGAATTTTACTGCCAATTTCAGTCTTCAGAAAGCCCAGATTTTCTTTTTCTTCTTGTAAGAGTATGGTAACTGGAAATCAATCACAAAGCATAAGGTATATTCATACTGCATATGTGTTTGCTAATTTAATCTATTGTTGTTTGACTAGGTTGACAAATAATTCTACATAAGCTAAACTATTAAAAAAGTGCAATTACCTTCTACTTACATTCAGTAACATTATTATTTTCTTGACTTCTTTAAAAATGTTCATTTTATAATATATGTGATATATCTGTATATTCATATATAATATATAAATTACATATATAACACAAATTATATTATACAATCATAGAATATAGTAATTACTGGAAATGAAGAACCAATTCTACATAGTAACATTGAATCTGACATGTAACTACTTTTGTCAAGATGATATTTTATGGAAGACATTTTCTGTCTCCTGATAGATACACTTATGATGGAAACACTTTTTAGATAAAGATAGAGATTAGAATGATTTAAATGATATATATGAAAACATCAGTAACTGAATGAAAACTCTTAAGAATAAAAGCTTTACTTGCACAGACTAAAACTACCAATAACCATATAATGACACCACAGAGATAAGAAAACAATACACAATTTATCATCAGTCACAATTTATCATTATCCACCAAACATGCCAGGCTTTCTCTTAAGTGTTCCAAAAACAAGACCTCAGTTCCAAGATTTTAGAGCATGTATTTGTGACAATCTCCTCTTGAAAAACTAATTTTTTTTGTCACAGCTTTAAATGTTTCAGCTTTTCTGAGAGGCAGATTTACTCTATTCTCTATTTGACAATGACTCTTGTCTTTGATGATAGATCCAAGGCTTTATATTGGATGCCTGTTCATCCTCAACTTTTTCTTCAGAAGCAGCCTAGCCTGTTGCCAGCACTTGCTACTTTGAAGGTCCTTCTTTATTCCACCCTCTTCCACTCCTTTTCTTATCTCTTTCAACCACCTAAGACTAGAAAAGAAAAAAAATATAGGATACAGTGGAAAGGTTAGATATTACTGAATAAAGTCAGAGGTTGGGCATGCAGGCAATGGGGTTGGGTGGCATTATCACCAGACTACTTCCTACTGTGTAGGGGCATCAAGCTCCTTGGGGCAAGTTTGATCTTCATTATCAAGATATTTAATTTCTTCTTGCTTTTGTTTGTTCTCTGCACATGTTTACTTAACAAACTGTGACCAACAGCAACCAACAATCAGTAATCCTAACCCAAGCCTCCTTTCCAAGCCTCTGTATTTATATGTGTTCAGAAAAATCTTCAGAATTCAAACATCACAGAGTTTCAGAAACTCTCTGCAGCTAGAAAAATCACACTCCTGCCAGAGCACAGGGCAAATCATTGTCAGCTGCTGTAATTTAGCTCCATATTCCCACACCTGAGAGTACGTTTAAAATGAAAACATATCATTATAATATTTCTGTGTTTTTGTTTTTGTATTTTTTGGGGGGATGGGTGTGATTTGAGACAAGGTTTCTGTGTACATCCCTACATGTACTGGATTCAGTTTGTAGACCAGGCTGGCCTCAAACTCACCAAGATCCACCTACTTCTGGCTCACCACTGTTGGCATTACAGGTATATGCCACCACACCTGGATTTCTTCTGTGTTTTTTTTTTAAATTACACACACACACACACACACACACACACACACACACACACACACACATACACACATGTATAAGTACATAAACATATTGACAGTTGCCCAATCCTGAAATCAACGAATTATTTAGTGTTATCTCACAACCAGGAATTCCCAAGATGTCATTCTCTCAAGCTTTGTGACTAAGCTATGGTCAACTTGAAATGTTAAAGGTGGTATGCTTCCTTTTCATATGGTTTTTCAGATTGTAGACTTATTTACACTCCTAGGTTCTCAGAAACTTAAGAGGTAAATTGTTAGTTTATCTGTAGAATGAAAAATAATATCAATTTTCTGTTTTTCTAACTTGAATTTTTGGCAGGTAACTTGTTAAATATTTATTATGTCATCAATAACAAAAATATAAATCTATAAAATTGTGTCATAAACTGCTATTCTCATTCTATGCCAGAATGCAGGCAGACACTGAATATTCTTCAGTTTCAAAACAATAGCGATGTTTCCTGACTAAAACAAACCTCCTGAGAAATTAGGTGGGAAGCCTGAAAGTTTGATGAGTATACAACAATATCAGTAGCCATATCACAAAAAAAAAATATTTCTGTTGAATTGTCCAAGGCCTATGTAGGTAACACTATAACACTGCTAGTACTGATAAAATTATCATTGAAATAAACAACATCTCATACTTGGTACCAGTCATTGCTATTACCAAATGACTGAGTTTGAGGCATCATTCACATGGCCTGTGGGTGTAAGGCTAACTCTTGCTACTTTAAAGTCCATTTACTTACTTATAAAGAAAAAAGATGTCAAATCATATTAATAAAATGTCCTCAATTTGTATTATATTTTCTTTCTTGAAAACTTTTGCTGCCCTCTATCTACAACTTATGCAGTGCTGAAATACGTTAATTTGAAGATATTTTTTATTTTTTACTATATTTATTACTGTTGGAAACCTTCTACAGCAAATGATACTTAGACAAACAATATATTAAACAGGTGTCCGTTATTCTTCCATTCTGCTCCAAAATAAATTAGCCATCAAATATTTCTGGAAAGTCCACAATACCATCATTCACCATATATAAATAAAATTAACAGTTTTTATGCAAGAGTGATAGAGCTTGACATGCAAGTAAACATAATTATTACAGGACAGGAACAATTCTTTCTTTCTTTCTTTCTTTCTATTCTTCAAAAAAAAAAAAAAATTCTTCTCCCATACAATATATACTGACCTGCATTCCTGCCCTCTGTGATTTCCCACTTCTCTCCACCTACCCCCTCCCAAATCTTCTCCCCCTCACATCAAAAAATAAAAAATAAAAAGCAGACCTTCAAGAGACAACATTTAAACACTACAAAAGAAACTTCTATATGGAAGGGAAAAGCTGTCAAACCAAAGCTGGAGAAGACAACCCAACAAGAGAAACATAGTTCCAAGAGCAGGCAAAAGATCAGAAACACACAAGTTCAGAGTGCCTCAAAAGCACCAAGCTAACAGCCACAACATATGCACAGAGGCCCTGGTGCAGGTCCCTAGTGCAGACCCCTGCAGGCCCCAATCTTATATACACTTCAGTCTCTATGAACCTGTGTCTGCCCTGCTTATTGGATTCAGTGTTCCATGTTCTTCTGCATCCGCTGACACCTACAATATTTTTGTGCATTATTCTGTAAGATTCTTAAGCACCAAAAGACCTTATAAAGTCCCAGATTCTTTGTATATAATGTCTAGCTGTAAGTCTCTGCTTCTGCTCCCATATGTTGCCAGAAGAAGCCTCTCTGATGATGGTTGGACAAGGCACTGGCCTTTGAGTATCTCAGAATATCATTAGGAATCATTTCATTGATTTTTAGCTTGCTTTGTTATGTTGTTGGAAAGTTTTGTTGGTTTTACCCTAAGTCCCTAGGCTATTTAGTCTCTGGTTCCCGGACATGCAGGTAGTAGCTGGCATGGTTTCATTCTAGTGGAGTAGGCAAAAGGTTTAATCAGATATTGGTCAGCCACTCATAAGTTATGCACCACTATTGCCCTAGTGTACCCTTCAAATAGGACAAATTGTTGGTCAAAGCTTTTGATGTTGGTGTCTGTGTTTCTCTTTTGGTAGCCTTCAGCCTCCTACACCAAAGAGACTAGATTCCATGAAGTTATCAGCTTGACTGCTCCACTCAAGATGAGCAGTGTGGATGCCGTGTTCCACAATGGAAACTTGTTTGGTGATCTGCATGGGACACCCTCCGGCCAAGAGCATAAACAACTGCAGCAGTGTCCCAACAGTGATATCCTTGCCTGGGTATAAGAGATGGTCAGTTCAGATTCAGTATCATCTATTATGAGAGTTATTACATGGATCACTCTCATAGATTCCAGGAAGTTTCCACCACTGCACAGATTTCCACAACCCCTAAATGCCCCCCACCCAATTCCAGCTCTTTTTCCCTGACACCTCCAGCTCCTATGCCAACAAACCCCAGTCTACTCCCAAGCTTTATTATATTTTCCTTTCCCAAGGAGTTCCATGTTTCCCCACTAGAGCTCAAGCACTGCTGAGTATACAGATTATGACATGGTTATAATTTAGTGTGTAACTTATAAATGAATACATGCCATGTTTGTCTGAGTTACAATGCTCAAGATGAATTTTTTTCTAGTTCTATCCACTTGCCTGAAAAATTCATGCTATCACTTTCCTTTAACAGTTGATTAATACTCTAATGTTTAAATGTGCCACATTTTATTCAGTCATTCTTCAGAGGAGGCATGTCTATATTGTTTCCAAATTTGAGACGGTGTACTTGTACTAGGATGGGAATATACCAAAGATTAGTGTAGCTGGGTATTGATTTTGAGTGATTTCCAGTTCTCTGATGAACCTCCATATTGATTTCTATAAAGCCTGTAAATATTTTCACTCCCACCAACAAGGGAGGATGGTTTCCTTTGCTCCAAATCCTCAGAGCACTTGTGTTATGATCTTAGTCATTCTGAAAGGAATAATATAGAATCTCAAAGTAGTTTTGATGTGCATTTCCCTGATGGCTAAGGAGGCTGAAGATTTCCTTAAGGGAATTTAAGGGATTTGAGATTTCTCTATTGAAAATGCTCATCTTAGATCTGTATCCCATTTTTTTATTAATTTATTCTTGTTACATCTCAATGGTTATCCCATCCCTTGTATCCTCCCATTCTTCCCTCCCTCCCATTTTCCCCTTATTCCCTTCCCCTATGACTGTTCCTGAGGGGGATTTCCTCCCCCTGTATATGCTCATAGGGTATCAAGTCTCTTCTTGGTGACCTGCTATCCTTCCTCTGAGTGCCACCAGGTCTCCCCCTCCAGGGGACATGGTCAAATATGAGGCACCAGAGTACATGTGAAAGTCATACCCCACTCTCCACTCAACTGTGGAGAATGTTCTGGCCATCGGCTAGATCTGGGTAGGAGTTTTCTCTTATGAACATTGATGCAAAAATACTAAATAAAATACTTGCAAAATGAATACAAGAACACATCAAAGATATCATTCATCATGACCAAGTAGGCTTCATTCCAGGCATGCAGGGATGGCTTAATATACGGAAATCCATCAATGTAATCCACCATATAACAAACTGAAAATAAAAAACCACATGATCATCTCTTTAGATGCAGAGAAAGCATTTGATAAAATCCAACACCCATTCATGTTTAAAGTTTTAGAGAGATCGGGGATGCAAGGCACTTTCCGCAACATAATAAAGGCTATATACAGCAAGCCAATAGCCAAAATCAAAGTAAATGGTGAGATACTCAAGGAAAGTCCTTTAAGATCAGAAACAAGGCAAGGCTGCCCATTCTCTCCATATCTCTTCAATACAGTACTCAAAGTTCTAGCCAGAGCAATAAGACAACAAAAGGAGATCAAGGGTATCCAAATGGGAAAGGAGGAAGTCAAATGTATCACATTTTTAAATCCATATATATATATATGTATATATATATATATATATTTTTTTTTTTTTGAGACAAGATTTCTCTGTGTAGCCTTCGCTGCCCTGGACTCACTTTGTAAACCAGGATGCCCTTGAACTCAAAGCGATCTACCTACTTCTGCCTCCCGAGTGCTGAGATTAAAGGTGTGCATCACCACGCCCTGCTCAAATTATCTATTTTTAACTATATAAATATTGAGGGATTTTTAAAATCATGTTTTGTATATTTACTTCTCTTTCAGGTGTGAAGTTGGTAAAAATGTTGCCCCATTTTGTGTGTTAACATTTTGTTCAATTGATGGTGTCCATCATCTTACAGATGTTTCAGTTTGATTAAGTCTCATATAATAATTGTTGGTCTTAGTGACCGCACTATTGCTTATCTATACAGAAAATTGTCTCCTGCGCTACTGCATTTAATTCTCACCTTATCTATCATGTTCACTATAACTTGTCATATATTGTGGTCTTTGATTCACTTGGACTTGAGTTATGTGAAAGGTGATAAGTCGGGTCTGTTTCACTCTTCTATGTGCCTACATGCAGTTTGTTCAGCACAATTTGCTGACACATTTTTTCAGTGTGTAATTTTTGTTTTGTTTTCAAAAATTAGTTGTCCATACATGAGCAAATTTATGTCTGAGTCTTCAATTTGATTCCATTTATCAACTGTGTTTGTTCAATAGCAATTCCAGGCACACTTTATTGCTATAGCTCTATAGTATAACTTGGAAACAGGTATGATGAGACATCCAGCAGTTGTTTTATTGTTCAGGATTGATTTAGCTATGCTGTTCTGGGTGATTTTTCGTTTTGTTTTTGGTGTTGCTGTTGTTGATTTTTTTGTTTCTTTCTTTCTTTCTTTTTTTTTTTTTTTTTTTTTTTCCGATTGCATATGAAGTTGAAGATTGTTCTATCAATTCTGTGAAAAATTCTGTTGAAATTCTCATGGAGATTTCACTTAATTTGTGTACTACTATTGATAGGATGGATGTTTTACAATGTTATTCCTATCCATGCATGAACAAGGGAGATTTTTCAATCTTCTGATATGTTCTTCAATGTCTTTCTTCAAAGAAAGCATTTTCAATCATGTGTGACTTTAATTGATTTGTTAGAGTTTCTCCAATGTAAAACTAACTTTTATTTGCACGATACAATTGTCATTTTACTGCTGCTGAATGTATAAACTCACACTTTCTAATTCTTTCCGAACATGAGATGGCTGGTTCAGTTCAGCTGTTTTGTCTCAAACTCCACTTCCAGGTGCCTGATTCAAATTGGCTTCTCTCAGCTTCTCACTGAATTTCCCTGTGTGGAAAAACTGCCTCTGAATTCCAAAAACTGATTCAATTCCATTAACTGAACTCCACTGAATTGTCTCAACTCAACCAACCTGTACTTTGAACTGACTCCCAACTAACTGAACTCAACTCAATTAAACTAGTTTTCCCTTCTTAAATTGTTTCTCTTTACTGTATTGTCCTCACAAGAGTCGGATATATCCTAATCTGTCAAATCTTTCTCTGATTTTTCATTTTTTCTGTCCTTCAAATAGAAAGCATTGTTTAGAATTAAAGGTGTTTACAAAGGTTGTGCCAATACTCAAGCTTAAAGGTTAAAGGTATGTGGCATGTTTGCATTCCAGCAAGATCACACAGACCTGGAAGGCCTTGGAATGTAATAAGAGTAGCCATGTTGCTGAAATAAAGCTGTCAAAATATCTTTTCCCTTTCTGTTTAAAGTAAAATGCATTCACAGTTTAACTATACCAACAGAAACCCTTTTCAATTCCCCAAACAGTCTTAATGTTCCTATGAAGATCCATTGATGTGATAATCCTTTATAAACGCATCTCAACCATCTATCCTACAGAAAATGTTCATTTCAAGATCAAGGTTTTCCATTCTGCCAGCCTGATGATTGGTCTGTCCTTCTTCAGCTAGTTTGTTGAGCTAGAGGATCATTTTTCTGTGTTATCTGCATTGCGTCTTTCTGAGTCTCTTCCTTGATTTCAGCCTTTCATGTGGAAGCCTGTCTTACTCAGATTCGATTTTTGCCAGTTTTCATGGGACTCATATTCTTTAATCATCTGTGTAAATGTAGGCAACCAATGTATCGTATTCCCTGATTTTATTCTGATATTCTTACAATACAGTGTATTCTGTATTCTGTACAATACAGTGTATCCTATATTCTGTTTATCAAGGGGCAACTAGATATTTATGAATTCAAAAATAAACTAAATATTTAGGCACTTAGACTCCATGACCAAACCAAACCAGCAAGCAGAGCTTCTCTAGCATTTAAAAACAGAAGCAATCAATTAATATTACATAAAATGTCAATATTCAGTGTACAATAAAATACATCCAGAGGGTCCTAGAAACCTACAAGAAGAACATATGATGGGCAGATCTGGGACCAGGGGTTTGGCTCAAACTAAGGCACCAGCCAAGGACAATACATGCAGTAAACTTTGAACCCCTACCCAGAGCTAGCCAATGGACAGGACATTCTCCACAGATAAGTGGAGAGTGAAGTCTGACTTCCACATGAACTCAGGTGCCCCATATTTGACCATGTCCTCTGGATGGGGAGGTTTGGTGGCACTCAGAAGAAGAATAGCAGGCTACCAAGAAGAGACTTGATACCCTATGAGCATATACAAGGGGAGGAGGTCCCCTCAGTCACAGTCATAGGAGAAGGGAGCAACAGGAAAATGGGAGGGAGGGAGCAATAGGAGGATACTATAGATGGGATAACCATTGAGATATAACAAGAATAAATTAATAAAAAAATTTTAAAAAACAAAGTAAAGAAATAAGAATAAATCAATAAAATATATTAAAATATGTATCTATTATCTGAGATGGAAAATATTAACCTGAGTTTCCATTTATTGTAGTTGATCTTTTCTCTGTAAGTTTATGGTTATATGTGACACACAAGGCTATCATCTTCCTATTTGACTTTCTGGTTTCACACATATACCATTTAATTTTATTTTTGACATCTGGTCATTGATATCAGTTTGAAAAAAAATCTCCCAGTGTCCAAACCAATTCAGTTCTTTCAATCGTTACTACTTTGCCTTTGACATATGGAAGCAGTAAAAGCTAAGAAATCTCATCTCCCACCTTAAATTGTAAATTTTTCTTTATGTAAGCCATAATCTCAATCTCTCCCTTAAAATCTTCTTCTATATTTCCTTGATGTACAATGAATCCTTGAAATGTTAGGTTACTTCTTGTTAAAACCAGGGTAAAAAGGTCTCTGAGCTATAGTAGTTATTTTATAGGTTGAGTTTTTGGTGATAATGTAAGGTTTTTACTTATGTCTAAATCTAGGCCAGCATTTCTTCTATAGCATGCATTAAATATCTATACCAAGTTCAGATTTCTCTAGCTGTTCTGTGGATTGCTGACAGAAAATGCTAGACTCTTATTGCTTCTTGGTGGGTTATGAACTTTTCTTTACAGTGTTTCCTATAGGTAAGAGATTACCTTGCATATCTCTTACTGGTCTTCATTCATTAGTCCAATGCCTACTCTTATCACAAGTTCTACAAATTCTGGAAGCCTGAGATGATCTACAGAAGTATCTACAAAGGCCTTGTCTACAATCCCCTTTCATGTGATCTTGGCTTGCACAGATAAAATAACAGATATTTTTATATCTAGGATTATTGGCCATTTCTTGTCCAATTTCATAGCTATTAGGGTCAGTGTCAGCAGTAGTCCTAATCCATTCATCTGTGCGTAATGTTTGAGCTTCTTAAGGTCTAATAACATTTTTTATACTCAGCATTTTCATTTTAAAAGCAAAGTTCCAATTAAAAACTCTTTCACACCTGGATCTGATATTGCCCTGTTTATAGAGGAACTTAATATATCTAAGAAGTCTTTGGAGATTTTCATAATCTTGTAAATGACATAGACCTTTTTCCTTGTTCTTCTACCTTATCCCATGCGCATAAAGCTACTAAAGTACATTCTATAATTAAATAGAGTCATAACATTGTATCTGCTTGCTTAAATCAGCATATGGATCTTCACCTAACAATTGCTCTTTCATAATATTAAAACCTTTAGACATAATATGATTTTCCATAATTGTAATCTCTTACCACTGTGTCAGCTATTGAGATTGATATCCAGCTTCCAGTATAGCTGCTTCTATATCTTTCCAGTCGTAGAGAAGAAGCCTGCTTTGACTGGTTTAGATATTTGGCATTTGTCTAGTATTGGTTGAGTGCATTCCATAAGGTTTCATTGGTTCTTTTAAAGTGTTTAAGATCTTTTATTTTTTAAATATAGACTAATGCATCATTTTTTTTTGAATTTTCACCATTTTTTGGCATTTGTTCCTAGGGAATTTTGAATGCTAGTAAGGGTGGTTACTTTTTCTCAGTTTCATTAAGAGTTGACACTGTAAGGTCAATGGACTGTCCACCTTGATCCTCAACTTTAGTAAGTACCATAGGTTCATGATTAAATTTTTCTTATTATCTTACTTACTCTGTCTTTTGTCTCTCAATCTTTGTACAAGCATAGTTAATTTTCCTTGGTGTACAGCTATTATTTTCCTAGCCTAACTGTATACAGCTTTATTAAAGATATTTTTCATAAACAATCATGGTATTTCAGGAAGAGCATGAGCAGACAAGAATTAAAAATATATACAAATTTCCAAACTCCCGTCTTGTATAGACTATGAAAATTTGAAAGCCACTTTAAAACCCAATGAAATCTTCATTCAATGCTTTGCAAAGCAGGAGGTGGCTTAGAGGGAAGGTTGACATTTCACATTAAAAATGTTGTTCAACATTTTTTCACAAGCTAATCCTGACTTTCAGAAAATGAAAATGGCAAAATTATCAATTCCAAAATACTGAATATTTTATAAAATGAACCATGGATCTTCTGAGAACACTCAATGATGTCACCTCATAGTCCAGCTTGCCTAATGGACTAGAAAACATTTTGGGCAGTCATGCTCCAACAGGTCTTTGGTGTTAAGGGAGTTAAGTCAATTTGGTGGTGTAGAGGAGGAAGATAAATAAAATGAATTTAGAGTTTTCTCATACTACCATGTATTTTGTGCCATCATGGCCACATATGTCAGCACCAGGACATCTCTCCTGTGAGCCAACAGGAATCTTTCATGGTTATCAGTAAAGATGTTTTCTATTATCCATCCAGCATGAGAGACATTCTGTTAATGACAAACAGTCCTTCTCCCTCGAACAATGAAAGATTCTGTGTGCTAACATCATAGCTTAAAAAAAATTAAAACAAAATTCTGAATTTTTATAAAACTTGATGAAAAATAGTACTTCAAACTGCACAGCCACCAGAAGTAAAGTTATAAAAAAATGCACAAAGGTCATTTGGCATCTGCAGAATCTTCTGCTTTCTGTGCCTGGTCTGTTGTGGCATCTGCATTTTCTGCAAGATTATTCATACCCTTACCAGCATCAACTTTCCCTGTCTTAACCTTGGGTACCTTACCTCCCTTCTTTGCAGGGTCTTTCTTAGGTTTGGGAACTAGCTTTGGAGGAGCAGGTTTAGCAGACAGCCTTGCAGATACTCTCAATGGCTCATCCTTCACATTGGCTTTATCTCCTTCAGGATCCCTTTTGGCTTTTCTTTAGTCATGGTGGCTATGGGCGGGGTATAGGTGCTGAAGTGGGGATATAGTAACACACAACTTTAGTCCATCAGTGATCAATCTCACTGCTTGTTCACACTGCTCCACAGCAATTTTTTTTTAACTTTTTGGAGAGGTAATATATAAAGATTGTAATTAAAATAGTGGGAGATTTACTCTGATTGTCACAGTTGCAATAAGTACTGCTATGATATTTTTATAGTAGTGTTCCTATTCCCTCAACTCTTACCTTTGGTCTCAAGAAATCAGAAATGGAGTGTCCCTTTTTTTTTAATGCAGAAAAAAATCTGTTTATATAATTAAAATTATCTCTTGGGGTGGCTTACTGTGATTTATTGTCTCAGAGGCACCTGCAATTTTGGAGTCTCTTAAGTCTCTGTGAATTGAGCCCAACTGGAAAAGTTGATGCTTCCTTTGAAGATAGTCCTAGAAAATGTCTACTCTGTGCCTTTCTGTCAGATGTCTCCTATTCTTTTTTCACATTTCTGTCAGATGTCCTCTGTTTTTTTGCAGTGCTGGTGTGATTTTTTTCTTCTCTAACTATTTTGGGCACTAAATGTAAAAGAAAATTTTATTCTCCACAATTCTCCAGATGTAATTGTTGACCTGGATACTTAGCACTGAAGAAACTCATACTTTCTAGTTGTTTTTGAACCCTGGATGGCTAGTTCAACTCAGCTGTTCTGTCTCAACATTCTCTCCAATCTGACTGGTTAAATCTGGCTTCTCTCAGCTTGTCAGTGAATTGCTTTGCTTGGAAAAACTGCCCATGAATTCTACAAACTGAACTCAACTTTTTGAATTGCACTGTGTCTCTCTGTGCTCTTTTAAATGGCCTCTCTTTCTTGGTACATTTCTAAGAAGAGATACATATATTCTATTCTGTCAAATTTTTACCATTTGTCACTTTGTACCTCAATTAGACATTACTGTTTGGGATTAAAGGTGTGTAACAAGGGTGTTTCTTTACTAGCCAGAGGAGTTGAAAGTGTATGGTGTGTCTGAATTACACCTGGATCACACAGACCAAAAAGGTCTTTGGAGAAGATCAGAGAAGACATGATCCTGCATTAAAATTTCTCAACAATGCAAATTTTTGCTGCTGTTGTTGTTTGAGGCTATTGTGAAAGGTGTTCTTTCACTTAATCAGTTTGTATCAGTCTCTTTGACTTTTGTACATAAGAGGCTTGTTGATTTATTTGATGTAATCATGTGTCAATCCACTTTTTTGAAACTGTTTGTAAACTCTAGGAGTTTCCTGCTGGAATTTTTGGTCAATTTATTTATACTATCAAATTATCTGCAAATTAAGATACGCATTATTTATTGACTTCTTCACTTCCAATTTTTATTTTCTTAATCTCCTTTAGTTGTCATATTGTCCTAAATGAAACTTCTAGTACTAGGTTGAATATATAAGAAGAACATAGACAACCTTGTCTTGTTGCAGATTTTATTGGAATTGTTTTGACTTCTTCTCCATTTAATTTGAGGAACACTGTAGGATTTTTATGAATTGCTTTTATTATGTTTAGGTATAGGCATTGTGGTTCCAATCTTTCCAGGAGTTTCATCATGAGGGGATTTTAGATTTTGTACCATATGTTGATCCATACCCTCTCTCTCTGGGATAATGCCTACTTTATCATGGTGGCTCATCTTTTTCATGTGTTAGTTGATTTGTTTTGTCATGAGGGGAATTGATCTATACTTTTCTTTCTTTTGTTAAATCTTTGTGTAGTTTGGATATCAGGGTGCCTGTAGACTCATAAAGTGAATTTGGAATTTTTTCTTCTGCTTCTATTTTGTGGGATAATTTGAGGAGTATTGGTGTTTGCTCTTCTTTTAAAGTCTGGTATAATTCTGAAGTAAAACCATTGATCGAGTGTCTACTTTCATTAATGAACCATCATCCAGACAAAATATGAACATAGAAATAACTAACATATGTTATGAATCAAATGGACCTCCCATATATGTACAGAATAATTTACCTACACACAAAAGAATATACTTTATTCTCAGCAAAAGAGAAAGCTAACAAACTCATGGAAAGAGAACAATTCTCAACTGAATAAAAGAGAATCAAGTCTTAAATAAAGAAAGCAACTAAAGACTTTCTAGAATTCAGTGAAAGTAAATCCACAGCATACCCAAACTCATGGAAGGAGGAAAAGAGGAAAGTTCATAATAAGTGCCTGCAGAAAAAAATTGGAGAGACTTTCTACAAGCAATTTAACAGCATGCATGAAATTTCCAGAACAAAAGAAGCAAGCACCATCAAGAGTAGTAGATGACAAGAAATAATGAAACTTAAGAGTTAAAATAAATACAATAAAAAGAAAGAGAACAAAGAAATCAATCAATGAAAGATTTTTTTTGAGAAAATAAGATAATACTTTATACAAAGTAGCTAAAAGACTGGAAAGGAATTTTTAAGTTAAGAAAATTGGAAAGGAAAAAGGGAAATAACTCCAGTTTACCCTGCCCACAAGTTGAACAAGGGAAAAGATTGAGGGAAGGACCAACCAATGACTGGCCCAACTTGAGACATGTGCCATGAGAGCAACCCCAACCCTGACACTATTAATGATATTATGCTATACTTGCAAACAGGATCCCAGCATGTGTCCTCTGAGAGGCTTCATCCAGCAACTGATGAAAAGAGTTGCAGAGACGCACAGACAGAAACTAGACAGAGTTCAGGAAATCTTGTGAAGGAGAAGATTTATAGATTGAAGGAGGCAGAGAAGTGAAGGACACTGCACAAAACCCCACAGAATCAAGTAACCTGGGCCCATAGAGACTCAATAACCGACCAAAAAGCAAGTGTGGGAAGATAACAGGCATGCTACTCATATGTAACAGATGGACACTTTGATTTACATGTGGGATCTCTAACAGAAGAAGCTGGGGCTGTCTCTGAGTATGTTGCCTGCCTTTGAATTTCTTTCCCCTATTTCATCTTCATTGTCTAGCTTCAGTAGGACAAGATGTATCTATACCTGTTCCAACTTGATATGTTAAAATGAGTTGCTTTTCATGTCTCAGAGGAGAAAGGGATGGTGAGATGAGAGAAGCAATGAAAGAGAAAGAGATTGGGAGAAAAGGAGAGAGGAGAAGCTGTAATTGTGATATAATGTAAATAAACAAAAACTAAAATAAAAATAAATGGTATAGAAATGGAAAGTTTAGTGGATAAAGAGTTGATGTGATATGATCTCAGGAGAATCTGGGAAGCTAAATTAGGCCCTTTATAAGGTATCAGCAAAGTTTATAGGGCATAGAACATTAATAATATTTTGAAAACTGTATATGTTTTGATAAAAATAATAAATATACAAACTTACTAAATGTCATGTTTCTTATGGAATTACTGTACTCATTATTTGGACACATATTCCTTTCTACAGTATTTTGAAAGGGTCAACTTTCATTGTTTCATGGAGTGGTAAATGGACATTTTTACTTACTTGGATCAAATAAAATATTTGTGAAAATAACCTCAGATCCAGCCCTCTTCCTTCTTTGTAACTTATCATTCTTATATTTTATGCATGAAACATGACTTAATGAATCATCACTTAAATTCTACTAATGCAAGAATCACTGAAGGCTTTTTATTGTCCCTTAAAAATGTATATCGCCCTTTCCACTCATATATTAAGAAAATTTAGATGTCACACATCATTCTGCTTTAATCAGATGAATTGTGTGCAATTGACCAGTGTTTCCTGACCATCACTCACTTAATTGAGCCCAACACTGTCATGCTCTTAAAGCAAATTTATCTTTTGCTGCAAGCTATACCATTTCAAACTTTCTGTGTCTTTAAATTTTTTTACTGTCTTTTAAAAATGTTAATTTATTATAATTTATTTATTATACATCCATACTGTTATCCCTTCACTTGGAATCTTCCTATTCCCACCCTCCATTCCTCTTCTGCCCTATTCTCCTTCCTTAGATCTCTGACAGAAAGGGACCTTCTCCTCTACCATATGATCACAGCTTAAGTCTCATCCAATTAGCCTGTTTCTCCTTCCTCTGTGTGCCTGCTGGGCATCCCCACCAAGAGGAAGTGATCAAATAGTGTGTACCAGAGTTCACATCATAGGCACTCTCCCCTCTCCCCACAACTATGGAGAACCAACTTTCCATTGCCTAGATCTGAACAAGGGGTCTAGGGTCACTGAATGCATAGTCCTTGGTTGGTGCAGGTCCAGTCTGGGTCCAGATCCACTGCACTTGATGGTCTTATTATGGGCCCTCTGAACCTTCTGGGTGCTTTAATCACCCCATTATTCCATACCACTCTCAGTACTTTACCTGCAGTACAGTAGTGAGTATCAGCATCTATCACAATACCATGCTTGATGGGAGGACATCTATGTTGGGCTAATATCCACTTATAAGTGAGAATATACCATTGTGTCTTTCTGGGTCTGGGTTACTTCAGTCAGAATGATCATTACTAGGTCCATTCATTTGCCTACAAATTTCAAGATTTCCTTATTTTTAATAGTTGAGTAGTATTCTGTTGTATAAATTTACCATGGTTTATTTATCTAAAAATTCCATTGAGAGACATGTAGGTTTTTTTTCAGATTATTAAGCATAAAGTAGCTATGAACATAGTTGAGCATTTTTGTATGGTGGAGTATCTTTTGGCTATATGCCCAGGAGTAGTATGTGTTTGCATACTTATAAATAACTATTTTTACTTTGAGTTCCATAAATATCTTTCTCCCTATCCCATGCCAATCTCTTCCAACAACCCAACAACAAGTAGAGGAGAAAAAAAGTTAGCGGGGAGAGAGGACATAGGTTTCTTTAGCTGCTTTCTGATGTTTATGATCATTGGGTTATTTGGGACAAATCCAACTTTTTTTTTTTTATCTTCAAACTGCATAAACAGCAACTAGGAGCAGCAGTGGGAAGTATCAGCATGCTTCGTCTTTCCCTGATTGCTCAGTATCCTTTTGGGTCTGGTTTTTATCCTCATGGACAATTATGCCCACAGGAGGAAGTTCACAACTGACAAGCAACACATGTCAGTTCAGAAGACAGCTATCAGCTGTGGACAAACTGGAGCAGGCTACATGTTGCACACCTCAGATTAAAACAATAACATGTTTACATATAAACCAAAACTTCCACAGCATTTCCCCAATTCTGTTTTTTAATTGCTTTTCTTTTAATTGTTGTTTTCCATAACTTGCAGCCAACTCAGTATTGCCAAAACACCTGTCTTCAATACTCACAAATACACCTGTTCTATCTACTAGAGCAGCTTTGCCCTAGTTTCTGTCTTCAGGCAAGCTTGTTACCTCCTCGCTGAGCAAACGACAACAGCTCACATTATTTGCTATGGGGCCTTGAGTTAACCGCCCCTCCTTTTGTTTCCTGGTGGCAATAGATTACCTCATAAGTCTCCCTTGTATTGGAAATCACTAGACCAATGTTTTCCCTTCCCACAGTGGCTACAACACCCTGGAAATCTTGGCATACCATTACCCACAGGACCAGAATCTCCTTGTTCTCTCCTAAGAGTACCATTTTCATCAAAATGAATATGCCTGCTATTTTGCGGTCTAGAGCTTTTAACCTTACAATTACTATGAAAATCTCCAAATTTAACAGAGTTAAAGCACTGGGTGTGTGGAGATCTGAGACCTCTAATGATGGCTTGTCCTACAATATTGGCTTGATGTTCCTAAGAGCCAATATTAGGTGTCTTCCTTATCCATTCTTCTAATGTGGCTCCATGTGCTTTTAATGATCTAATTGCTCTCTTAGATTCAGTATTTGCATTCTCCTAGCCATGAGAAGTGTAAATTCCTGTCTGATATCAGGGTCTGTTATAACTCTATCTAGAGCTGATCACAGTCTCTGTAAGAATTCGGTGAATGTCCTTGTTGTGTGCTGGAGCATCTTCTGGGTATATTCCAAGGAGTGGAATAGCTGAGTCTTGAGGAAGCCATATTCCCAGTTTTCTGAGACAGCGCTAGATAGATTTCCAAAGTTGTTGTACAAGTTTGCATTCCCACCAGCAATGAAGGAGTGTTCCTCTTTCTCCACATCCTTGCCAACATGTGGTGTCACTTGAGTTTTTGATCTTAGCCATTCTGATGGGTGTAAGATGGAATCTCAGTGTCGTTTTGATTTGCATTTCTCTGATGGCTAACGAGGATGAGCATTTCTTTAAGTGTTTCTCAGCCATTTGATATTCCCCTGTTGAGAATTCTCTGTTTAGTTATGAGCCCCATTTCTCAATTGTGTTGTTTGGTTTGGTGGTGTTTAATTTCTTGAGTTCTTTATATATTTTAGATATTAGACCTTTGTCAGATGAAGGATTGGTGAAGATCTTTTTTCAGTCTGTATAGGCTGTCACTTTGTTCTCTTAACAGTGTCACCTGCCTTACAGACGCTTCTCAGCCTCGTGAGTTCCCATTTATTAATTGTTAACGTTAAGGCCTGGGCTGTTGGTGTTCTATTAAGGAAGTTGTCTCCTGTGCCAATATGTTCCAGGCTCTTCCACACTTTTTGTTCTACCTGATTTAGTGTCTCTGTTTTTTTGTTGGGGTCTCTGATACACTTTAACTTGAATTTTGTACATGGTGACAAATATGGGTCTAATTGCATTTTTTTACACATAGACATCCTGTTAGACCAGCACAATTTTTTGAAGATGATATCCCTTCCATTGAATAGTTTTGGTGTCTTTGTCAAAAATCACGTGACCATATGTGTGTGGATTCATTTCTGGGCCTTCGATTCAATTCCATTGATCAACTCAAATTATGGCACCAGGCAAGGACAATACATGCAGTAAACTTCAAATCCCTACCCAGATCTAGCCAATGAACAGGGCATTCTCCACAGTTGAATGGAGAATGGAGACTGACTTTCAAACAAACTCTGTTGACCCGTATTTGACCACATCCTCTTGATGGGGAGGCCTGGTGGCACTCATATGAATGATAGCAGGCTACCAAGAAGAGAGTAGATACCCTATGAGCATATTCAGAGGGAGGTGGTCCCCCTGAGTCACAGTTATAGGGGAAGAAAGTATGGGGGAAGGAGGAGGTAGTGAGGAATGGGAGGATACAGGTGTTGGATTTTGTCAAATGCTTTATCGGCAGCTAAGGAGATGATCTTCTGGGGTTTTTCTTTCAGTTTGTTTATCTGATGGATTATATTGATGGATTTTTATATACTGAACTATCCATGCATGGCTGAGATGAAGGTTACTTGGTTATAGGAAATTATATCTTTGATGTGTTCTTGGATTCGGTTTGCAAGTATTTTATTGAATATTTGCATCAACGTTCAAAAGAGAATTTGGTCTGAAATTCTTCCTTTGTTGGGTCTTTGTGAGGTTGAGATATCAAGGTGACTGTGGCCTCATAGAATGAGTGAGTTTGATGATGTTCCATCCATTTCTATTTTGTGGAGTAGTTTGACGAGCATCGGTAATAGCTCTTCTTTGACAATCTGGTAGAATTCTGTGCTGAAACCATCAGGCCCTGTGCTTTTATTGGTTAGGAGATTTTTGATGCCTTCTTCTACTTCTGTAAGAGAAATAGGACTATTTAATTTGTTTACCTGATCTTGATTCAGCTTTGGCAAGTGAAGTCCATCAAGAAAATTGTACATTTAATTTAGATTTTAAATTTTTGTGGCAAATAGGCTTTTGAAGTAGGACCTAATGATTCTTTGTATTTCTTCAATGTCTGTTGTTATGTCACCCTTTTCAATTCTGATTTTGTTGTCTCTCTTCTTTTTAGTTTGATTGGCTAATGATTTGTCTATCCTATTGATTTTCTCAAAGATCCAGCTCCTGGTTTTGGTGATTTTTTGAATTATTCTTTCTGTTTCTAATTTATTGATTTCAGCCCTGAGTTTGATTATTTCTAACAATCTACTTCTCTTTGGTTCTGCTTCTTTTTCTCTAGGGCTTTCAGATGTGTCATTAAGTTGCCCATATGAGATGTTTCCAATCCCCTTATGAAGGCACTTAGTGCTGTGACATTCCATCTTAGCACTGTTTTCCATGTGTCCCATAACTTGGGGTATGTGGTACCTTCATTTCCATTGAATTTTAAGAAGTCTCAATTTCTTTCTTTATTTTTTTACCTGACACAGCTGTTATTGAGTAGAGAGTTTTCAGTTTCCATATATTTGTAGGCTTTTCGTTATTTCTGTTGTTGTTGAAGTCCAGCTTTAGCCCATGGTGGTCTGATAGGATACAAGGTATTAATTCAATCTTCTTGTATCTGTTGAGTCTTGCTATGTGACCTAACATATGGTCAGTTTTGAAGAAGGTTCCATGAGGTCTGAGAAGAAGGTATAATCTGTTGTGTTTGGGTGAAAAGTTCTGCAGATATATGTTATATCATTTGATTCATGACATTGGTTAGTGTCATTGTTGTTCAGTTTAGTTTCTGTTTTGCTGACCAATCCTTTGGTGAAAGTGGAGAGTTGAAGTCTCCCACTATTAATGCTTGGGGAATCAATGTGTGGTTTAAGTTTTATTAAGGTTTCTTTTACAAATGTAGATGTTCCAGTATGAGTGGCATAGATGTTCAAAATTGTAATGTCATCTTGGTTGAATTTTCCTTTGACAAGTATAAAGTGTCATTCCTTATCTGTTTTGATTAATTTTGGTTGAAAGTCTATTGTATTAGGTATTAGAATGGCTAAACCAGCTTGCTTCTTGTGTCTGTTTTCTTGGAAGACCTTTTCCAGCCTTTCACTCAGAGGTAATGTCCATCATTGTGGCTGAGATGTGTTTCTTGAATGAAGAAAATTGCAGGGTCTTTTTTATACATCCATTCTGTTAGTCTGTGTTTTTTTTTATTGGAAAGTTGAGGCCATTGATGTTGAGATATATTAATGACCAGTGACTGTTAAGTAACTTGATCTTGATCTTGGTTGTGGTAGAGTGTTTATCTTATTATGTTTTTCTACAGTGAAGTTATGAATTTCTGGTTATCCTGGTTGTAATTTGCTACTTTGTGTTGGAGTGTTCCTTCTAGTAACTTCTGTAGGTCTGTATTTGGAGAAATGTACTGTTTGAATTTGTTTTTGTCATGGAATCTCTTGTTTCTCAATTTATGGTTACTAAAATTTTCACTGGGTACAGTAGTCTGGAAATGCATCTGTGGTCTCTTAGGGTTTACAGGACCTCTTCCCAGGCCCTTTGGCTTCTATTGTCCCTGCTGAGAAGTTGGTTGTAATTCTGATACGTTTGCCATTGTATGTTACTTGCCATTTTTTCGCTTTCTGCTTTTAATATTTTTCTTCTTTCTGTGCATTTTGTGTTTTGATTATCATGAGGCAGGAAGATTTTCTTTGTGGTCTATTCTGTTTGGTGTCCTGTAGTCCTCTTGTATGTTCATATGCCTGTCTTTCTTTAAATTGGGAAATTTTCATCTATGATTTTGTTGAAAATATTTTCTGGGCCTTGGAACTTCACATCTTCTCTTTCCTCAATTCCTACCATCTGTAGGTTTCATCTTTTCATGGTACTTGATTTCTTGGGTGTTTTGTGTTAGGAATTTTTCAGATTCAATGTTTTCTTCAGTCATTGCACCAAATTCTTCTATTTTATCTTCTACCAGAGATTCTTTTCTCTATCTCTTGAATTCTGTTAGCAAAGATTACCTCTACATTTCCTGTTTTCTTCTCTAAGTTCTCTGGTCCCGGTTTTCTTCTGTCTGGGCTTTTATCATTGCTTATATTTTCATCTTCAGATCATAAACCACTTTACTTATTTTCTTGATCTGACTGTTTGCATTTTCCTGAATTTCTTCCATTGATTTTTTTTCATTTCCTCTCTATAGGCTTCTGTCATGGCCTCTGTAACGTCCTCAATCTGTTTGGCTACATCTTCCTGTATTTGTTTATGGATTTTATTCATTATCATCTTCATTACTAAAGATTTGAAGTCATTTTCTTGTGCTTCAGTTGTGTTTGAATTCCCAGGTTTGAATTCTTTGGCATAACTGGAGAGCCCATATTATTTTGGCATTTGTTGTTTCTGTTTTTACACTGGCCTTTAGTAGTCTCTGGTGTTCTTGACTGGTCATTGAAAACATTTCATTGGTGAGTGTCTATAGGTCTAGACCTCTCACCTGTGGGAATTGAGAAGCCCATCCCTGGATCAGGCAGGTGATCTACTTTTACCTCTAGGGGACTTTGCTCCACACCCTGGGCCCCCACTGGACCAGCAGAGGTTGGTGGTGGTGTTGTGTAGCCCAAGGTTCAGTGCAATATAGTGTAGGTACTATCTGCCTTTGGCTGAGCTTTGGAGATTCTTTCCTTTGCCACTGTGGCCCCGAGGCCTTGATTCAATCCTCCAGAGAGTGTGAGTACCCCCCACCTGCTAGACTATGGTGGTTTCCAAGGCTTCTGCCTGCTTTGATCAGGCAGTTGCACCTTGGTTCATTCATCCAGAGAGAGCAGGCACCACACTGTAGCCAGAGAATGTGTCCACAGCAGCCTGTCCCTCCTCCCCAGCGTGGTCACTGAGATTCTCTCTGGATTGGCAGTATGATTCACAGTCAGATCCTCACTCTGGGCTCTCCATTTAGCCAGCAGACACTGACACTGGTCAGATCCACCCAATATCCTGGGTTCTTCCCTGGGCCAGCAGATCTAGATGCTGGCACTTCACTATTCACATTTCAGTCCTAGATACAGAGTTCAAGATATAGAGTGCAGCTGCAGCTCACTGGTAGGTACTTTTCTTGATCAAAACTTTCTCAAACCAACTTCTCAGATCTAATTTTCTTTCTTGGTTTTCCTATAATATTTAAAAACTACTGCAGTACTCTTAAACATATGAATATGTTCCTAAACATTCACCAAGATAATTGAACTATTAGTATTTTTATAAAATAGCTTAAAACAATGGTACATTGTTATATACAATAAAATATTTTCAATATACTTTCTTCATTGATCTATTTTTTAAAAGAAAACAAAATCGAGAGAACAAATTTTTAATATACTTTCGAAAGGTTATATATGGCCTGATATATTTCCTTTATATCAGTTTTTAAGTAACTCACATTTCTGATTATTGTAGTTGGACAAAATTCTAAGTACAATCTATTTTATTTTATGGATGCCTTTATGTGAAAAATTTGATAGGAAATTTGATATCAACAGCATCAAGTATTCTGGAAACAAGGATAATTTTTTCAACATTCTTTTAATTGATATCATATCTTTGTCTTCAACCATTTCATCAATGTTTTATAAATATCAATATATATATATATATATATATATATATAATTTTCCTCTTTGATTAAACATATTCCTAAGAATTTTACTTTTTGTGGTAGAATTGGAAATAAGTTTATCTCTGTATTTCTGTATTCAATTAACTATATATAAATGGTTAAATGGATAGCACACTTTTATATTTATATATTTAAAATGTTTAGTGTATGTATTCCAATGCAGTAACCATTTTTAAGCTACTTAGGACAATCATATCTGTGGAAATTTTAGTTGTAAGTTCTGGTTTTTGTCATTGCATAGTTTTATTGTTTGTTTGTTTGCCTCTTATTTTATCTAGGTTTAATTTGCCAATATGCTTCAATAATATCTGTTGTATTTTCTTCACCTCCTGTGCATTTTTATTAATTAGTCTCCTTCTTTTTTTTTTTTTTTTTTTTTTTTTTTTTTTTTTTTTGGTTTAGCTAATGTTTTTTACTCATTTACTGTCTCTAGGAACCAAATATTTGTTCCAATGATTCTTCATATTTTTCTATTTCTTTATATTTTATTAATTCTACCCTGATTTTTAATATTTCAGTTTACTGATTTGAGATTTGATTACTCATGAATTTCATTCTGAGATTATTTGTGAGAATTCTTTATCTAAATTTTTGCAAAATTCTTTATTTTATTTTTTGAGCTATAAAAACATTGCAGCATTTTTCCTACAAACTGACTCATATAGCCTCAAGCTCTTTTACACATACATTGCCTTTTCATTAATTTATGTTTATAAATACATCTCTAGTATAAACTTCCTTTTTGCCTATATATATATATATATATATATATATATATATATGTGTGTGTGTGTGTGTGTGTGTGTGTGTGTGTGTGTGCTCAGGTTTTCATTTACTTCTGGGGATATTTTTAGTTTCAAAGACTCATTCATCATTCAACATTTATTGTTTGATTTCTGTGAATTTGTACAGGTCCTGTGCTTTGCTGTGCTGTTGATTTCTAGTTTTATATCATAATAGATTATTTATTTATTTACTATGTTTTGTTTTGTGCAGAAAAATATTAAGTGTGCTGCTGAAAGGTAGTCTACATTTTAGAATTGTGGTGAAATGCTTTGTTTCTGTTACATTTTTGATTACATGATAATCTAGCTTTTATTTCCCCTTTATCATTTACTTTTTGTTTGTGGATATAAATCTAATGATGAGAGTGGACTACTGAAAGCAACCACTTCTAATGGGCTAAGTACTGTGATCTTCATTTTGCAGTATTTGATGCTTGAAATTTGGTTTATTCTAAATCAGTGCATAAATATTTAAACTGTTCTATCCTCTTGATGAATTTAGTCCTTACTCAAACTTCATTGATTTGTTTTCCATTGTGATTAACTTCAGTTTTAAATCCAATTTGTTACATATTACTATAACACTATATTCTCTCTCTCTTTTTTTTTTTTTTTTTTTTTTCAAGATATGTTTGCTCTGTGTTGCCCTGGGTGACCTGAAACTTGCTCTGTAGACCAGGCTGATTTTGGACTTAGACATTGGTTGCCCTCTGCCTTGCAAAAGCTGCAATTAAAGCTGTGCACTACCATACCCCAATATACATCCTTTTTTCTACTTCATTTCCTTCTAATCTCTTATTATTATATTTAGCAAAGCAGTCCTCCAAGACTGAAAGAGAATAGTTTTCCATTATTTACAGTTCCCCATGTGCCTTAACACCTGAGTGCCCTGCTCTGAGACTCTCAGAATAATTCCTTAAAATGTTAACTAATATGTTGCCAGTATATTGTGGTGTAGGACTAATAAGGAATATAAATTGTGCATCAGTATAAATAATTCTGATTCTTTACAGACAATACAATGTGCTGCTTAACGTTAACACTTTAACTATTAATTCACTATACACATCATAATAACCAGATAAACATATGTTTCCAATTGAGAATCTATTATTAGGGTTGAGATATACCTTAGTTAGCAGTGTGTCTGTCTTCCATGCACAAACTCTGGGTTAATGCCCCATCATCACCTAAAAGTTACATCTCTACCTAAGTAAAGATTAGAGGTTCAGAAGTTCAATATCACCCCTGGATATTTTGTAGTTTGACATCAGCCATGGACACATAAGTCATTGTTAAGAAAGAAATAAGAAAGAAAAAAAATGGAAATTGAATAAATAAAGGAAGGAAGAAAGGAAGGACAAGGGAGAAAGAGAAAGAAAGAGAGAGGAAGATGAAGGGTGAGGAGGAAGAGGAGGAGGAAGAAGAAGAGGAGGAGAAGGACTCAATAATCATAAGGAGAAATAATAAATCTGCTACTGAATTACTAAATTCCACTGAAGTTTATTTTGATGTATAATAGAAAAATGTAATTTAAATGCACATATAATCCCATTAAAATCATTAAAATCACATATTAGAATTATGAATTTGTCATGAGTATAGCTAAATAAAATATTAGTCATTTTAAAACTAAAACACATATCATGAGAACATTTAAAATGTTGCTTTGATTTTAAAAAGATGCTGAAGAATTTCATCTAATGGAATGATCCCAGACTTCTATTTAAAGGAGAGAAACAAATAGTATGTGGAGAAAGAATAAAATAAAATATTAAATGAATTGAAATCCTCATTGCCTTGAGCTGCAGACTTTAGGGAATAAGGACATGCATTATATCTACTTTGCTTTCTTTTGTATTAAATCATTTTGTGTATGGCCTCAATATCCTTCTAAGCTAATGCTTTTTTTTTTTTCAGCTTTTGTTTCTCAGGGTGTTTTCATCATTAATAAATCTCTGTCCAATATGTCATGTTTCCTTATATTCAATGGATGTTGGAATTTTGTTTGCATTTGTGAGTGAGAGGTTAGCCAATCTGTAAGGACAAGTGTAGAACTGAGTCTTCATGTGCTGCTCATGCTTAGTCACAGTCTTGTCAGTCTGAAGCATTCTTCCATTCTTCAGATGCAAATACAAAGAGCTTATTCCCCATACCATTAAGATGTTAAACAATAACATGGAATGGCATTGTACAGAAAAAAAAAAGACATTACATTTGTAAGCAGAAAAAATACATGAGAGATTCAGTAATGCCAGGAACACTGAATGGTTTATCATGCCTGTGGGAGAGTCTCAAAGGCCACCCATATATTTAATCATGAAGCATAGAAAAAAAGGGGTTGAGGGAGTGAGTTGGAGAGTAACAAAGAACTGTGGATATAAATAGTTTAAGAAGCTCATTTTTTAAAAGATTCTTTTGTTCCCAGTCAAGATCAAAGCTGTATGTTAACTGTATCTGATTGTTCATAGCATGTTACTGTACTGTAGTGCATTGGTTTCCCTTGAATGTGTTCTGTCTTTTGATTTTCTTTTTTTTTTTTTACATGTAAAGAGCTTTATTTTTTTAATGTATATTTTATTAATTATAATTTATTCACATTACATCCCGATTGTTATCCTTTCACTTTTATCTTCCCATTCCTCTTATGCCTGCCTCTTCTGCCTGTTTCTCTCCTCTAGACCTCTGATAGGGGGTGCCCTCCTACCCCAACTGTATAGCAGTAGCCTCTTAGGTCTTATCAGGATAGCCTGCACCCCTTCCTCTGTGTGCCCCCTTGGTCATCTTGCCAAGAGGCAGTGACCAAGTTGTGAGCACCAGAGTTCATGTCAGAGGTTCAGCAGCAGTCCTCCCTCTCCCCGTCCCATGTGGAGACTCAGCAGTACAACAGTTACATCTGAACATGAGTCTTGGTTCTGTATATGCATTGTCCTTGGTTGGTACATTAGTTTGTGCAAGCTCCCGTGTGTCCAGGTCTACAGGCCTTGGTGGTCTCCCTGTGGAGCTCCTGCTCCCACTTGGACCTTCCATCCCCCACTTTTCCCTACAACTCTCAACTTTCTGCCCAGAGTCCAGCTTCAAGTTCCAGTATCTATGACAAAGGGCTGTTATCTAAAATATGTAATGAACTCAAGAAATTAAACACCACCAAACCAAATAATCCAATTAAAAATGGGATACAGAGCTAAAAAGAGAATTCTCAACAGAGGAATATCAAATAGCTGAGAAACACTTAAGGAAATGTTCAACATCCCTAGTCATTAGGGAAATGCAAATCAAAATGACTCTGAGATTCCATCTTATACCTATCATAACGACTAAGATAAAAAACTGAAAGGACAACACATGCCATAGAAGATGTGGAGAAAGGGGAACACTCCTCCATTTCTGGTACCAGTGTAGATTTATACAACCACCTTGGAAATCAATCTGATGCTTTCTCAGAAAATTGGGAATAGTGCTACCTCAAGACACAGCTATACCACTCATTGGCATATACCTGAAAGATGCTCCACCATACAACAAGGACATTTGCTCAACTATGTTCATAGCAGCTTTACTGGTAATAGCCAGAATCCAGAAACAACCTAGATGTCCCACAACAGAAGAATGGATTAAAAAATCTGTGGTACATTTACACAACAAAATACTATTCAGCTATTAAAAACACGGAAATCTTGAAATTTGCAGGCAAATGGATAGAACTAGAAACCATCATCTTAAGTGAGGTAACCCAGACCCAGAAAGATATGCATGGTATGTATTCACTTATAAGTGGACATTAGCCCAAAATAGATCTTTTCTGAAAAACTCCACCTAGTGGGGGTTGGAACAGATACCGGAACTGTCTTTTGATTTTTAATGCAGTGTTATAACAGTATCAGGTTTTTATTAGAATTAGTATTAGTATTAGTATTGTATACCTCTCCCTACTCTCCAAGAAATTCATGGTCTCTTCTTTCATTAATCACTACTACATCCATATGTGTACGTTATATGAGAGAAAATGCTCTTAATACAAACAAAAATAATTTGAATAAAAATGCAATTATGATTTTAATAAAACTTATACATGTAGCGGTCTGAATTTTCTTACTGCATTTCATATTAATCTATTAGTTGACCTTGTTAGGGAAAATAATTAGGTTTAATCTTTTTCATTTTGTGGGTCTGTGTTAACCATGATACACAGAACGAGAATAAAATATGCAAGGCATCTATTGAATGCTTAAAATGGCTGCACAATAGATACTTTGAATAAACTTGAGTATAACCGTAGTTTGTGGCTCCAAAGCACAACTTCAGCCACATAAAGGGAATATCTCATCACTCCATGACAAAGGGTAGCCACACAGATCATTCTTGTATATTGCTTCATATTTCTGAAGCTGTCTTGTTTCAGATTGCTATATGGTTCAAGATATAATACTTCACTCAATAAGTACATATAAAGACAATTTGACTAGTGTTGTCCTGACAATACTCTAACTACCTCCTCAGGTAAAATTTACCATTCTGTTCTCGTAGAGAATCAGTCACAGAAAGCTTCTCCCTACCTTGAATAGTTTACCTAGATTATACAGTCTGGATTGCCTGATTGTGGTGTAAGAGAACCACTCAATTAGCTCACGGGTTGTTCCTGAATTTTACAGAGAATCATGCAGAGTTATCAAAGCAACATCAATGAAAAAGATGGAGTGAATTACTCCATGTTTTTAAATTTTTTATAAACAGTAGTTAGGACAGAGGAATTATATATTTAATTAGTAACAAAATTTGAGGATCTATAATGTTACCATTTCTAAATGTTATCATTTGACTACATGAGTGCTATTTTGGGGAGAAAACTAAAAGGTTTACTTTTTAAAATGTTAAACTACACTTGAACTTTGTAACCAGAATTTTTAGCACATTATAATCACATTATAATAGCTTAAAAATTCATACTTGAGGCAATTTACTTGAGATGTCTTGCTTATAAAAATGTCTAATGGATTGAAAGAAAACTATTTTTGCAGAGAATTGAAATATTAGAAAAATAAGGAAAATTTTGCACAAAAATTGATGATTTGCACACATTTTCTTACTCATTTATTTATTTATTATTATTTATTTTGCATCTCTGTTATCCTGATTCTACAATCCCTCCACCCCTACAACTCTGAAAAGGGAAACATCCACTCTCACCCATCAACAGATCCCAGCATATCAATTCATATCAGGACTGATATCATCCTCTTTCTATGTGGCCTGGACAAGCAGCCCCAACAGGGAGAAGTGATCAAAAAAGAGTCAGCAGAGTCCATGATAGAGATAGCCCCCGCTCCTCTTACGAGGGAACACATATGAAGTCTCAGCTGTCCATCAGCTACATACCTACAAGATATGCAGGAATAAAATTAAAGCAAAAATTGAGGGAATGTTTAAGCAGTAATTGGACCAACCTGAGACAACAATCCATGGGAGAGAGAGAACCTCTGATACTGTTAATGATACTCTGCAATGCATGCAGACAGGAGTCTATTATAGCTGTCCTCTGCGAGGAATCACGCAGCAGTAGATTGAAACAGATGCTGAGGCTAACAGTCAAACATAGGGCAGAGCACAAGGAGTCTTGTGGAAGAGTTGGAGGAAGGGTAGAAGAACCTGGAAGGTACAGGAGCTCCACAAAAAGACCAACAAAGCCAACTAACCAGAGCTGGAGGTCCGCGGCAGGGTGGGGTCTTGCAGAGACTGATAACCAATTAAGGACAATTCATGGACTGGACATAGGCACCCTACACAGATGGTCCCACTATTCTTATGCTTGGATTTTTATTGTCAACATATGCTATTCATTAAAAATTGCTGTTGAGTCTTCAAAACTCACTCAGTAATTGTGCCTATTTCATATCATTAATAGAGTGATAACAAAATCTTGTTTTGTGATTAAATTTAATAAGATATTGAAATGTGTCATCTCTACTAGTTAAATAAAATCTAATTTCATTTGTGCTTGTAATATGTTAGTTCAATCACAGCTTTATGGTATCCTATCCATATGACAAAACAGTAAAATTCTCATAGGTATTAGATAATTAAAACACCATTTTTAGAATATATATGTAAATATAAGCCATTAATTAGTTAATTTAAATATTTAATTTGTTTTCTTAAATCTAGAGTTAGTTTAATTATATATCAACAAAAATTAAGTTTGTAGTTATACAGTAAAAATGAGTTGGCAAAATTGTAGCAACTATTAAGCATGTTTATCCATATATATAGGAGGAGATGGCTGAAATATTTGAAAGTATCTATGTTATCATTTAAGTTGAAACAAACAATAGAACACATGAATTTTTCTTATTATATTCTATTTCTCTGCATATAAGATAAGTAAACAAGGCTATAAACAAATGAAATATTTCTGTTACATTTTTATATTCATTATGATCAGGTCCAACATGGTCAAGACTTCAACATGTTTCCAATAGGAAACTATGCAGAAGAATGCTCATCTCAGCAACATTTGCATTAAAATTGAATAAATTGAATACATGGTAAAGAGAATATTGGTGTGACCTTTCACAATGATGATAAATAAACCTATAAGGTTTTTAAAATAATTTTTACACACAACACCATGCAACAAGTAAATGAATAGAGTAAAATTATAAAGAAAACTGTAGAGGTTTACAATGGACCTAGTCTTTCCTTTTTGTAAAGTCAAGGCATCAAAAATGTTTGTTGATTTGATTTCTTAGGATTTTTGTGATTTTGTTTTAATTTTTTTGTACCTCATGGGACTTACTTTGTATAGTTAACCTCTATATCCACTCACTATCCATGAGTTGCATGCTAATCTTTTTGTACTATCTTCCTGGAGTCAATTCTGAAATAACTGGAAAGGGGAAAGGGAAGAGCCAATAGTGTCTGTGGATAGAAAGAGGAAAGGGGAAAGGGAAGAGCCAATAGTGTCTGTGGATAGAAAGAGGAAAGGGGAAAGGGAAGAGCCAATAGTGTCTGTGGATAGAAAGCAATTGAAATATAATTGATATGATGAAGCTAATGAAAGGAAAAGCAAAATGTCATAGTTACAGATTTATCAGGAAATAGGACTCTAAATACAGAGATACAATAGAACACAAAGGAGAGCAGGTTGACTTACTGAGTTTCACAGTGAAAATTTGTGATATATATCATGGCATAAATACTTGAAATTTTCTGGTTCATCAAGAGAGGATTATAATTTAGTGCTGCAGAGGAGTATGTGATGAAGATAGTAGTACTAACAGAAAAAAAAAAAACAGAAATTGGACAGGTTTGTTTCTATGAGAAAGAAACTATGTTTTGAGTACATCTCAGATATTGATTAGACCTTGTGGGCTTAAAAGTATAAACTTATTATATGTTCCCTTAAATACAAAGCATTCTGAGACACACGTCTCTCAAAGGGCACATTTGTTGTTGTTTCTCCAAGATTCATTTCCCCGTGATCAGCCATCTGCAAACTGTGAGGCTGTTCTATTCATGTCCCAATGGAGATTGGCTATTACATGAAGTGGTGACAGAATTTAGTGTTGTGCACTGATTACTTGTGTGGAAAGGATGATGAATGCAACATTTTTGAGAGCACAGAGGTGTGGAACCCTGCTACTAATGTCAGAGTCTGATTTCACACATAGCCTCTGAGCTCTGTATCAGATGATGGACTCCCATTCTTAGCTGAGTTCCCTCTCTACCTGATCTGGGGAGCCACAGATCTTCTAAGGAGCATTACATAGCCCTCAGGGAGATGACAAGCCCAGTCCTTTCCTGATAAGAAATCCAATCAAAAGGCACCTGAAGATTCCTGGAAACAGACACCTCTAATATGATAATAAGATGTCTTGGTGTCTTAGCTTTCTGCAAATGGACTTTAACTGTACCTAGAGTATTTACCCCAGCCATAGCATAATTAAGGACTGCTTTTCCCCTGTTATAACAGGGCTGTGTTGTTACATGTAACATCCCAGATTCCCCTTGCTCCACCAAGTAAAGCACACTCACTCCCAAAACACTGCCCATGTTTATAAGTCCCTGATTTTGCATGAAATAAACATGATTTTAATCATGACCATCAGCTTTACACCAAGAACTTATGAAAGCTGTCATTTATTCTGGAGAAAAAGGGCTCCTCCACTCATCCCTTCTAAGCTGCTGGATTCCCAGGGCTTGCAGCCAGGTTGCCATAGTTGCCTAGATCATTTCTGGAGCCTGCTTGACCACCATAAGCTCAGTGCTGACTGCTAACAAAGAAAGCACTGGGCCTGTGTCTCAGCAGACATGCCTTCAAGCCTGCCCAGCCTGAGTCTCAGCAGACATGTGTTTCACCTACCAGGCATGGGCTTTCATGTGCAGCCCTGCCATTAAGGGCTGTAACGCTGATATATCATTACAGACTTTTGGAATTCCAAAGTTTCAACTGCTATCTAATATTGACAATATCATTTAAAAGAACTAACTCTAACCCCTAGTGAAAAATATATTTTCCAGTGACTTCTGCTCATATACCTCACTATGTGCACTCTAGCCACAAGAGAAAGAAAGAAAGAAAGAAAGATAGATAGATAGATAGATAGATAGATAGATACAAGATTTCTTTCCTTTTCTTACTGTTTTAAATGCAATTGTTTTTTCGGTACCATGGTAACTAGTCTATATGTAGCATTTGTTATTACTTCACAATTTCATGCAACCAAATTTAGGATTAGGGAAAGATTTTGAATAAGGAAATTTGAGTTATTTTCGGACCTTTAAGAATTTGGTAATTCCACCAACAAGGGACCATGCATGGGACTGACCTAGGCCCTATGCATATATATGGCAGTTATGTGTCTTGGACTTCATGTGGGACTCTAAACAACAGTAAAAAGGACTGTCTTTGACTCTGTTGCTTACTGTTAGGACTCTTTCCTTCTACTGGACTACCTCTTCTACCCTAAATGGTATATGTTCCTATTCTTTCTGTAACTTCGTATGTCAAGGCTAGTTAATATCCATGGAAGACCTCCTCTTTTTTGAAGAGAAAAAGAAGAGGAGTTGATGCGGGAAAGTTATGGGTGAAGGACTGTGAATGGAGGTGGTAGGGGAAACTGTGGTCAGGGTGTGTGTGTGTCTGTGTGTGTGTCTGTGTGTGTGTGTGTGTGTGTGTGTGTGTGTGTGTGTGTGTGTGTGTGTGATGGATCTATCGTGAAATGTCCATCATAGGGTTTATGTATTGATTCTCAGCTGGCTGTACTCTTTTGTGAGGTTCCTGATAGTTTATTATGTGGGGAGTATTTAAAGGAAGAAATTATGCAAAAGTTATTCCTTCCTCAGTCATCTCTTTCCCTTGTACATATTCTGTACTTAAGATTTCTATTGCTGTCTTAAAAAAATCATGACTCCATGTGGTGGCACACACCTTTTATCCCAGCATTCTGGGAGGCAGGTTGATCTCTGTGAGTTGAAGGCCAGCCTATTCTACCAAGGGATTCATGAATAACCAAAGTTACACAGGGAAACCCTGTCTCAAAATACCCAAACCAAATTAAACCAAACCTAACCAAAACTTCAGCATGACAAAAAGCAATTTGTAGAGTGAATGGTTTATTTTCTCTTTTAACACTCAGGTCATACTTCATCAATGTGAAAAGTCAAAGTAGGAACCTGGAATTGGGAACATGAAGGAATACTACTTGCAGATTTGTTACACATAGCTTGCTCAGTCTGCTTTTTTTTATAGCACCAAAGACTACCAGTTAAGTCGGGAATTATTCATAGTAAACCATGTCTACCAACATAAACTCTTAAGAAAATGTAGCACCATCTCAGACAGTCCAGTCTGGTGGGGAAATTAAGGTTTCTTCTTGTCAAACGACTCTATGAGCATGTGTCAAGTTTTCAATAAATAAGCTAGCACAACATCCAGTCTACCATGAAATCAAAGATTTCTGAACATACAGACTGCCAGCTCCCACTGCATGGTGTTTCAACCATTAAGCACTGAAAAATTAGGGCCAAGGTTATTGGATAAGTCCTCCAAAACAGAGTCAAAATTAATATTTCTCCTTTAAAATGCTTTCTTAGCTATTGCTAATTAATAGAATATTTTTGAAGGTAAACTGGAAGAAATAAAATAATAGGAATTATACTCTCAATATAGTTTCTTCATGCTTCTCTATATTCTTAAATTTTGGAGATTTAAAAAAAATATATCTTATTATACATGGTGAAAAGATAATTCTTAATTAGATTATAATGAGTAGAAATCAGATGAATGCTGAATTTCACATAAAGAAGATGTGAGGTAGGATAATCATTATTATAGAGGGAAATGGAAAATCCTTCAGCATGGACTATGTATGAGGAAGTCAAATAAGCATTTAAGAAGACACTTTCATATAATGTCATTTTTGAGCACAGTATCATGAAAGTACAAAGTAACTAGAAACTGAATTTTGAAAGATTCACTCACTATGACTAAGAAATGGTCTATGTTGCTTTCATTGGAGACATGAAGGAGGCAGAAAGGCAACTCATATTAAGCACTAATTTTATGTATATATATACATATATATATTACATTTAATGTTAGAGTTTAAATATCCATCTGTATAATTTTATATATTTTTTCTGACAGGATCTCATTTGACCCAAGCTAGATGGATTTGATAAGTAGTTAACATGGACTTTGAATATATATGGTTGTTTTATGTTCACCTAACAAATTCTCAGATTAGTACTGAGAACCAAACTCAGAATATAAGCAAATACTTGTTAACTAATTTAATCAATTAATGTTGTTGATTAGTTTGAAATATGGAATTCATTCATTCATTTAAAAATATTTAGCTAATTCATGACTAATCCTCCAAAGCAGCTAAAACAGACACTTTCCAATTTTGTTTTTTCAAAGCCTACCTATGTAAAGCTTTATTAAAGATACTTTTCATAAACAATCATTGTATTCCAGGCAGGTCATGGCCAGACAATCATTAACAGTATACAGGAATTTCCATACACCCTTCTTGAATAGAGTACCATAATCAGAAGCCCACTATAAAACCCAAGAAATTCTTTACTCAATGATTTTAAAAGGGAGAAGTAGCTTAGAGTGATGGTTGAAAATTCACATTAAGGATGTTGTATAATAAACTTTCATTAGCCAATGCAGACTTTCAGAAAATGGCAGAATTATCAGTCTGCAGATCCACAATCTGCTATATAAAGAATCACCACTCTTCTGAAGACACTCAGTGATGACACTGCAAAATCCAGCTCCCCAAGAGACAGGAAAGCCAGTTTGGGGGATCAGGTTCCAACATGTCTCTGGCCTTAAGGTAATTAACTATGTTCATAGTACCGTTATTTGCAGTAGCCAGAATCTGGAAACAACCTAGACGTCCCTCAACTGAAGAATGGAAAAAGAAACTGCGTTGCATTTACACAATGGAATACTACTCAACTACTAAAAACAAGGAAATCTTGAAATTTGAAGACAAATAGATGAAACTAGAAAAGATCATTCTGAGTGAGATAACCCAGAACCAGAAAAACAGGCATGGTATATATTCACATATAAGTGGATATTAGCCATATAAATACAGGGCAATAACACGACAATACACAGACCTAATGAAACTAGATAACAAGGAGGGAGGATGCATAGTTCTCATTCAGAAGAGAACAAATAGAAGAGTTGAGGGGAAGGAACAGGGTGGGATGCTACCATAGAGGTCCTCTGAAAGACTCCACCCAGCAGGGGATTGAAACAGATGCTGAGACTCATAGCCAAATTTAGGGATAGAGAACAGTGAGTCTAATGGAGGAGTTGATGAACAGAAAGATGTGGAGGGGTCAGCAGATCAACAGAGCTAACAAATCTTTGTGGAAGAAATGGGTGCTGCAGAGACTGATGCACCACACAAGGTCCATGCCTGGTGAGCTGGTGAGCACCTAGAGCCTCTGCTCACATGTATGAGGGAAACAAGCAGAGTCTCCTTGTGGGTCCCATACTTCTAACATGGACTCTTGCCCCTACACGTTGTTCACTTCCGCCTGGCAAGGTGGCCTTGCCAGGCCACACAGGAAGAGGACATAGACAGTCCAGATGAGATTTGATAGGCTGAGGTCAGATGATACGGGAGAAGGGTTCCATACTTTTGTGGACTACGGAAGGGAGGGAGTAGGTATGAAAGAAGGAGGATGGAGCTGGTAGACAATGAGAAAGGGAGCTACAAATTATTTGAAAAGTTAACTAATTGAAAATAAAATTAAAAAGAATTAAGTATAGGATCCTCACTGGCATTGGCTTTCCTCTTCTTCCCCTGGGGTACTTTCTCTCCTTTTTCTGCAGGTACCTTGTTAGCCTTGAGCTCTGGCTTTGGATGAGCAGGTTCGGCAGATAACCTTGAAGATCTCTGTGGCTCATCCCTCCCCTTAGCATCCTCCTCAGCCTTATTCTTAATTTAATTTTCTGATTATTTTATTGAATTTCAGTTTTAAGGAGAGCCTGATACAGTTATAATTGCACTCTTTTTTCATTTTTCCTTATTTCTGGTTTCTACATGCCTTTTCCATTTACTTATTTATTTAATCACTTTACATACAGATACCAGCACCCTCCTTAGAGTCCCAACTTGGCACTCCTTCCATCTCCCTCTTCCTAGAAAAGGAGAGTCCCCCATGGGATACCAATCCACTCTGGCACCTTAGGTTCCCCACCACTTTTATGCCCAAAAGAAAGGCATGGGCACTTCAGCTAGGGGAAATGGGCCAAAAGGCAGGTAACAGAGTCAGAGACAGCTCCTGCTCATATTTTTAGGGTCCCACATAGTGATCAAGCTGCTTATCTGCTACATATGTGTAGGGGGTATAATTTCAGTCCATAAGTGCCTTTTGGTTGGTGGTTCAGTCTCTGTAAGCCCCAATGGGCTCAGGTTAGTTTACTCTTCTGGCTCACCACTCAGGCTCTTTCTACCCTTCCTCCCACTCTTCCACAGCACTTTCCAAGCTCAGCTCATTGCTTGGTCTCGTGTCTCTGCATCTGTCTCCATCAGCTGCCAGAAGACTGTTCGGCTATACTCCTGTCTGCAAGTGTAGCAGAGTATCATTACAGTGACAGCAGTCTGCCCTCTCCTGTGGGGTCTCCATCTGGGCCAGTCACTGGTTTGCCATTTCCCCAACCTCTGTCACATATTTACCCATAAACTTCCTGTAGACAAGACACAGTTTGGTTTGAAAGTTTTATGGTGGTTTGGTGTCCACCTCCCTTTGCTGGGAGTGTTTCCTGGTACAAGAGGTCTTGACTTGATGCTTCATAACACCCCTTTCTTGAAGTTTCAGCTAGAGTCACCCCCATAGACTCCCAGGAGCCTCACTATCCTAGAGGTACGCAGCTCAACTCAACCAATATCTCTTCTCTCTCCAGATTCTTCCCCTCACCCCCAGCCTCTCTGCCCACATGATCCCCAGTCCCGTTATATTCCTCACCCCTCTCCCACCCAATTCCCTCCCTCCATCTACATTGGCTATAAATTGTATTTTCTCTTCTGAGTGAGATTCAATCTTCTTCTCTTGGTCACACCTGGCCTTCTTTGGGTCTACGGATAACCATGGAACAATCCCTTAACCCTTTGTTTTGGGCATAAAAGTAACGGGGGAGCTGGGCGGTGGTGGCGCATGCCTTTAATCCCAGAACTCTGGAGGCAGAGGCAGGCGGATCGTTGTGAGTTTGAGGCCAGCCTGGTCTACAAAGCGAGTCTAGGACAGTCAGGGCTACACAGAGAAACCCTGTCTCAAAAAACCAAAAAAAAAAAAAAAAAAAAAAAAAGGAAAAAAAATTGGTGGGGGAGATTGGTGCTGTGTTTAGGGTTACAATTGCATACAGGTTTGGTCTGTCTGGGGCTGTTCTTCCTGCTTCTTCACACTGCTGACATTTCCAATTTAAAGAAAATATTTCCCTCATTGAAATAGGCATTTTTAAGAAAATATATACTTTTTTGTATATTCTGTATAAATAAATAAGGCATGCTTTTCTACAAACTGCACTAATATGTGTGATTAATTAGCATGGAAAATAATTAGGTAACTGAGGCAAGGGTACTCTTGCTTAATTGATTGAGTTACTGGATTAACAATGTGTATTTTTTCTTATGTAATTGACACAAATTTTATTTGTATCACAATTTTATTAAGTGTACTAATGATATAAGAAAATAAGCAAAACTAATTTTTAATGAAACCCAAGTTTAATTAAATCATCATGCCTGACCAAATATCCCTATGCAAAGATTATTTCACAATCTTTATCTCTAAAATATACACCAATTTATTGGTTCCTATAACTTTGACATGAGTGCTGATTAAATGGTGGATAATGGTGGTTAGTTTGATGGAACTTCAAATAAGTCACAAAATTGATTATACTTTTGTCTTTGGGTGTCTTAGGCAAATCTATCCCTATTTCTTCTGGGATTTATTCAGCTTTCTCAGATACATGTACCCACTTCTGGGGAGATTGGATGACTTTGCATGCAAACTGAATAATCAAGCAGCCCTTTCTCCAGAACATTGAAGACAGTATTAATTTGGATCACCACAAATAACTCTGTAAGTATTTGAATTTGCATGATTCTTTGGTTTCTCTTTTACAGTATGATAATTTGATCAACTTAACATTGTATTTTCTTTGCCTACTTTGGTTTATGTGGTCTTACTTCACTTAATTCAATCTCTCTGATAATAGTTACCATTCTTAATCCCAAGCTAGTTGTTTTTAGTTTTAAGTAAACATTAAGTACTGGATGAACAATTTTAAAGCTGTTTAAAGTAAGTTAAGATAATCTATATGTCTGCTGATTCTGATAAATGTACTCTGTATAATTTACTTTCAAAAATGCTTTTTAATAAATAACATTTGTGTCATTAGTTCAAACTTCGCCACTGATTCCTCAGCTTGTGTAAATACCCACCTACCTTTATCTGCATTATTTAAAATTATAACAATTGTGGGGGGGTGTGCAAAACCCAATTAGACCACATATGCTACAAAATAAACTCCACTATCCTTAATTAGCAACTTTTTGCAAAATATACATGTTATTTTCAATGCTGTACTCCAGAAGTTAGAAGTAAGACCCTATTTACAAAACACCACATCCATATGGCAGAGGACATGAAGTACACTAACTGGAATTCACCCAGAATTCTCACTGCCACTGGTTAGTTTTCATAGGATTGAAAGATGTATACAAACTAACACAGGAGAAAAATATTCATCAATCTCCCCCAAGTACAAAACCTACAAGCTATAGTAATGGCATCCTTGAAAACTGTCTACTGTGTCAGTAGTAGCATGAATTTTTTAAGATGAAAGAAAAAAATTTTAATGGATTTGAAGCCTGTTTCATAGGATGGGAATGACATGACACTGTCAAATTGGGCAAGAACATGATGGTTAATAGTTCATGCATCCTATGTGAGCATAATAGTAAATTATTATGGTAAATAACCATAGGAAAGATGCAACTCCAAAGGATATGTTGCAATGCATCATATCAGAAAAGCTCTCTCTTGTAATATATAGTAATTAATTCAGAAACCACAAATGGATGGCACTAAGAAAATAAAACAATTTGAATAGGAGTCTATCAAAGTTGGCAGATCTGGACCCCGAGAGCTTGTACAAACAGATGCACCAACCAAGGATACTTCAAGAAGAGAATCTAAACCCCATGTTCGGATGTAGCCAATGGGCAGCTTATACTTCACATGGAGAAGGGGGGTGTTGGTGGGGGTGGAACAGGGGACTGCTTTTGACAAGAATTCTGTTGCCTGAGATTTGATCACTGTCTCTTAGGGGAGAGGCCCTATGGGAACACAGAGGAAAGGGGTGCAGGCTATCCAGATGAGACCTGATAGGCTATGGTCAGAGGGTTGGGGAGGAGTACCCCACATGCCAGGGGTCTAGGGGAAAGGACTAGAGCAGAAAAAGGAGTGGGTGGGTACAAGATGATAAGAGCAAGGAGCTTACATTTGGGATGTAAAGGGAATAAATTATAATCACAATAAAAATACAAAATTCAAAAAGAAGCAAAGAATAAAAAGTAAAAAGTAATAAATAAAAAATAGGATCTCTGTATTAAACCTTTCTACTTAAGGCCCAGAGATCCATGCAGAAGAAGAAAATGAAAGGTTGTGACAGTCAGAGGTTATGAATGAATTCAAAGAATGAATATTTCTAGATACAACAGAGCAGATGCACATATGAACTCACAGAAACTTTGACAGCAGGTTTAAGATGTGCACAGCTTCAAGTCAGACAAAAATCTGCGGTTGGAGAAGGCAAAGTGGATACAAATCCTAGCCTCATCCAAGAAGTTACCTTTTGGAAGAAGAAACATTATTTTTCTCCAATGGGGTGTCACTGAGTGTATTGTCCAGATTCCACACCATCCTCAATGCTCATGAGTAGTTAATCAACACAAACTGGACTCTTTCTTTTCTATTGAATAACAGAGAGGAAAAATAAAATGCATTGGGTAGGGATGTAGGAAATGGTCTGCGAGGGGTTTGAGGAGGGTAAATAATAATATCAAGTATATTTTATAAATTTCTCAAAGGATAAAACAACTTATAAAGACTAATAATATAGCAAATGACACACACCATCAGTTGAGTGAAGATGCAGCCTACAGATTAGTAAAATAATCTTAACCAATTACCCATATCAGAGAATTATTGACTGAAATATATTTCAAAAACCTCAAACATCAAGAATACAAGCCTAATTAAAAAGGGGTAGAATGGAAGTAAGTGGAGGTTTTTCTATAAATTAAAGGTAAATGGATGGGAAACATTTAAGTTGGTTCTACAACACCAGCCACCAGGGAAATGTAAATTAAAACTACATTTAGACTCCATTCTACCACAGAAAAAGTGGTTTTAAAAAGATGAAAAGTACTAGGATGACTAGGGGAGAAATTTTTCATTGTTGGAGGGGTACAAACTGGTACAGCAAGTATGAAAATCAGTGTGATGGTTCCTAATATAATTAAAAATATATCAGTATTACATGATCTAATATATATCTAGAAGACTATATTCTCCTATATAGATAAGTGATCATCTATGTTCATTGATGCTATATTCCCAGGACACTAAGAGAAAACAACAATGATATCTATCAATCTACTGATAAGTTGATTATGGAATTATGACACAATATACAACAGTATATTAACAAGATATTAAAAATAAAATTATTAAATTTTAGGTAATGGTTGAGGAAGGAAATAATCATTCAGAAAGATATAACACAGACCTCAAAAGATGATTGTTCTCTCATTTGTGGACGTTACCTTTGAATCATTGACCATGTAAGTTTCATTTGAAATACCCAGAGAGGTCAAGAAATTAGTAAGGGACCTTGAAGAGAGGGCTTTCACATAGAGAGAGATAAAAGCATTAGTATAACATTAAAGAAGATTAGGTACAGGAAGGGTAAAATTAAGGTTGAGGATTGGAGGCTAGAGCAGAGAAAAGAATACAGGATTGCACTAATAACTCTAAAATCTTTTTGAAAAGGACTCTAAGAAACCTATTTAATAATGTACAATCTCTCTCTCTCTCTCTCTCTCTCTCTCTCTCTCTCTCTCTCTCTCTCTCTCTCTCTCTGTGTGTGTGTGTGTGTGTGTGTGTGTGTGTATGACTGTGCATGTCCATCTGGTGTTTTCTATATTGTGAGATATCCCTCCTTGATAATTACAGATTAACAAAGTAAAAATTACAATTGAAGAAAATATCAATTCTCAACTTCATAGGGAAAAACAAACAAACATAAAACCATAATAGCTAAAAAAAAAATCCTGTAAAATAAAAGATCTTCTGAAGGCATTTCCATTTGAATCTAAATATGTATTATAGAGAAACAGTAATAAAAACAGCATAATACTGGCATAGAAATAGGCTGGTTGGTAAATTTACTCTATTAGAAGACCCACAAATAAATTCACACACCTAAGAACACTTGATCTTTGTCAAAGAAGCCAAATGCATACAATGGAAAAAACGTAGCATCTTCAATAAAATGGTGCTAGACTAACTAGATGTCTCCATGTAAAATAAATGCAAATAGAATCATATCTATCACCCTTCACAAAACTAAAGCCCAAATGGATTAAATACCTCAATATAAAACCAGATACACTAAATATGTTGGAAGAAAAATTGAGGAAGAGTCTTGAGCTCATTGGCACAGGAAACAACTTCCTAAATAGAACAGCAACAGCTAAAGCCCTAAGATGAACATTAATAAATTGACCTTATGAAACTGAGAAGCTTCTGTAAGATGAAGGACACTGTCAACAGAACAAAACAGCAGCCCACAGACTGGTAAAAGATCTTCACAAACCCTACAGCCAATAAAGGTCTAATATCCAAAATATATAAAGAACTCAAGAAATTAAACTCTAACAAACCAAAGTAACCAATTAAAAATGGGGTACAGAGCAAAACAGAGTTCTCAACATAGGAATATCAAATGTCTGAGAAACAAGGCAATGCTCAACATCCTTGGTCACCAGGGAAAGGTAAAGCAAAATGATTCTGAGATTCCATTTTATACCTATCAGAACGGCTAAGAGGATAAACTTAAGTGACAACACATGCTGAGGAGGATTTGGGGAAAGGGGAATACTCCTCCATTGTTTGCAGGAGCACAAACTTGTTCAATCACTTTGGAAATTAATCTGGCATTTTCTCAGAAAATTGAAAATAGTGCTACCTAAAGATCCAGTTTGGCATATATACGAAAGATGCTCTACCATGCACAAAGGACATTTTCTCAATTATCTTCATAGAAACCTTATTAGTAATACCCAGAATCTGCAAATAACCTAGATGTCCCTCAATTAAGAATGGATAAGAATTAAGTTCTCAATAACAAGGAAACCTTGAAAGTTGCAGGCAAATGTATGGAACTGAGTGAGGTAATCAAGACTCAGAAAGACATGTATGGTGTTTACTCACTTATAAGTGGATATTAGCGAAACATAGATGTCCTCTGAGAGACTCCACCCAGAGCAGGGAAAAAGATGGAAGGGCATTCAGGTGGTGGTTAGAATATCCACAAGGAGACTATCAATGCTGTTGAATTTGGATCCAGGAGCAGTACAAACTGATGCAACAACCAAGGACATTGCTAGCAGAGAACCTAGATCTCCTGTTCTGATGTAGCCAAGGACAGCTCATACTCCACATGCAGAAGGGGAGCAAGGAGTGCCATACTGCCTGTGACAAGAACTCTTGTGCCTCTGGTTTGATCACTGCCCTGTGGGAACACTGAGGAAGGGGGTGCAAGCTCTCCAGATGAGACATGATAGCTTGTGGTCCAAGGCGGGTGAGGAGGAGGATTCCACCTGCCAAACCTGTCTAGAAGAAGGGAATAGGACAGATAAGGGAGAAAGGGTGAGAACAAGAAGATAAGAGAGAGACCTTTTTTTTTTTCTCTTTTTTTATATTAATTTATTCTTGTTACATGTCAATGGTTTTCCCATCCGCTGTATCCTCCCATTCTTCCCTCCCTCCCATTTTCCCTTTATTCCCCTCCCCTATGACTGTTTCGGAGGGGGACTTCCTCTCCCTTTCTATGCTCATAGGGTATCAAGTCTCTTCTTGGTAACCTGCTATTCTTCCTCTGAGTGCCACCAGGCCTCCCCCTCCAGGAGACATGGTCAAATATGAGGCACCAGAGTACATGTGAAAGTCATACCCCACTCTCCACTCAACTGTTGAGAATGTCCTGCCCATTGGCTCGATCTGGGTAGGGGTTTAAAGTTTACTGCCTGTATTGTCCTTGGTTGGTGCCTAAGTTTGAGCGGGACCCCGGAGCCCAAATCTGCCTATCATAATATTCTACTTGTAGGTCTCTAGGACCCTCTGGATCCTTCTACTTTGCTATTCTCCCAATAGGATGTCCTCCCCTCTGTCCCAGTTTCCTGGTAAGTGGAGGCTTTGGTGGGACATGCCCGTTGGGCTAGTGTGCAGATATAAGTGAGTATATACCATTTGAGTCTTTCTGCTTTTGGGTTAACTCACTCATTATGATCATTTATAGCTCAATCCATTTGTCCACAAATTTCGAGAATTCCTTGTTTTTAATAGCTGAGTAGTATTCCAGCCAAGGACAATACAGGCCGTAAATTTTAAACCCCTACCCAGATCTAGCCAATGGGCAGAACAGTCTCTACAGTTGAGTGGAGAGTGGGGTATGACTTTCACATGTACTCTGGTGCCTCATATTTGACCATGTCCCCTGGAGGGGGAGACCTGGTGGCACTCAGAGGAAGGATAGCAGATTACCAAGAAGAGACTTGATACCCTATGAGCATAGGGTATCAGGAACAGTCGTAGGGGAGGGGAATAAGGGGAAAATGGGAGAAATGGAAGAATGGGAGGAAACAAGGTATGGAATAACCATTGAGATGTAACAAGAATAAATTAATAAAAAATTAAAAAAATATGTGATTGACATGCTTAGATTTACATGGGAAAAAAATCACAGTTTTATAAGCATCTAAAATGACATGGAACAAAATTTGTTATGAATGGGTACAATAAGAGGTACAGTTTTTAGTGGTTTTCCACAGGCCATTAACAACTCTACAGTGTAATATAATATATATGTACACACACACACACACACACACACAAACACACACGTTAGATATCTGGAACTTTTTTCATGAGTGTGGCTCCTAGTCTTTTTCCAAGTAATTTAAGCATCCATTTCCACACATTTTAGCTTCTGCTTCTGTCTTGTATTTGAAATATCAAACCATTTGCTAGGAGAGAATTTGTTGTTTTCTTAACAGTTTGAAAATACACAGTTTGATTTTCACAAGAAGTGATTTGAAATTCCTACAAGCTGAAAAAAATTAGGCATGTGTTTGTAATGAATGGCAAAGTTTTCAGTGTGTTGTATTTGACTAAGTATGTCCTGTCTGTTTTCATTTTCAAAAACAAACAGGAATTTTAAAGAAAACAACTGAAATATCATAACTACACACATATTTATTTACCTTTTATGTTTTTCACTGATAAAGTGAGCAGGAAACTCTTCCAAATTTAGTAATTGGAATACCAATAAAAATATTATGTTAATATTGCTGTAGATTATTTGAATAACCAAAGATATTAGCTTCTCAGTGTTTGAAATATCAGTATTTTTTGTAAAAAAAAAAATACTTTTCTTCATTTAGAAAGAGTGTCTCTCCAATGGCATAATGTTCTTGTGGACTATATAAAGTTTACCCTTGTTCACTCAAATATTGATTTCTCCACCCCATTCTCTGGATCAATCCAGACACTGAATGGTGATGCTTTTTCTACATATCTCCAGTTTCAAGTTTATGTAAACATGTCACAATTTGTTCTCTGTATTGTCAATAAAAAAAATAGACAGTACTGATCAATAACAGAGAATATAGTGGGGGATTTCCTGATTGAGTGATGGAATGAGAAAGAGAAGGAACAAGAGGTTGGAGCCAAGAGGAGAGACTGGGAACCCCAAAGAGAAATTACCCGCACCAAGAAGATAATATAAAAGCAAGTTCAGTGTGGGAAATCTGAATGACAAGAAACTATACTAGTGTGGAGGTTTAAGATGGAGAAAGTGTTGTGCACCATTGTACTATAGGCAAAGTCAACAGATCTTCATCTCTCTGTGTGGTTATTTGGAAATAAAGCTGGTTAGAGAGTAAGCACAGATTTCCCTAAAAAATAATTCAGTATTAAATATTAATAATCATTAAACAGACTTGGAACTGTGGAGTCATTGTTTTTTGTCAAATAATATTGATATTTGACAAGAGATCTAAGTAAATAATTCTCCAAAATGGTCAACAAGTACCTGGGATTCGGCCCTATATCATCACACCATAAAATGCAATTTAACTATGAAGTAATGTAAGAAAACAGCTACTGAAATAGCTTTAAGGAGAAATAGAGAGTAGTTAAGTGAGAGTTTAAGCTTGTAATTCAAAAAGACAAAAGGCTAATTAAAATAGGTGGCTTTCCATGAATTTCAGGTCAGCCTGAGTCATGTAGTGAAAAGTTGTCTCAAAATATTACAAAAAGTTTAGACAATAACAACTTTGATTGGTAATTCTGAAAATTTGAATGAATCCATTAAATCTTATTTTTTAAAAAATTTAACCATGTAAACAAACTTAGATATTCCCTAAAAGTTTGAAGAGCAACCCAATTACTTTCATTAAAGAAAATTATTCTGAGACCTCAAATAAAAGCATTTTTCAGATGTAGTTTCTTTAAAATAACATAATGTATTTGGAGACTCTAATGGGAGATAAATGATAGGACATATAATCTGAAAATTACATTTTCTGGAATGGAATACTATTATTCATATCTATCCATGAGCATGAGTGATCTTTTCATCTTTTCTCTTCTTCGATTTTATTCAATGCTTTGGCATTTTGTTATAGAAATATTTCATTTTCTTTGTCAAAGTTATCACATGATAGTTTTTGAAAGGCTTTTTTGAAGTATGTAAATTTTTCCTCCTTATTTATTTCTCATATGTTTGAAATACACCTGTAGGAAAGCTTTTGATTTTTGTATGAAAGATTTCATAGGCTTTGCTTAGTTTATTTTTTTATTTTTATTTTTATTTTTTATTAATTTAATCTTGTTACATCTCAATGTTTATCCCATCCCTTGTATCCTCCGCCCCTCACTTTCCCATTATTCCCCACCCCTATGACTGTTCCTGAGGGGGGATTACCTCCCCCTATATATTCTCATAGGGTATCAAGTCTCTTCTTGGCTACCTGCTGCCCTTCCTCTGAGTGCCACCAGGTCTCCCCCTCCAGGGGACGTGGTCAAATGTGAGGCACCAGAGTATGTGAGAAAGTCATATCACACTCTCCACTCAACTGTGGAGAATATTCTGACCATTGGCTAGATCTGGAAAGGGGTTTAAAGTTTACCTCCTGTATTGTCCTTGGCTGGTGCCTTAGTTTGAGTGGGCTTTGCTTAGTTAAAATGGCATAGTGCCTGTTAATACTAAACATTTTTCAATTCCATGCTCATTATAAATTAAACATGGAACCATTTTTCTTTTGTCTTTTTATTTTTCATATCTCAAACCACCTATTTTACCTCCTTTCCTCCTAGTTTGTTCTCAAGATCTATTGCTTCTCTTTTTCCAAACATTAAACATTTAATCAAAGTGTTTATTATAAAAATGTTTATTATATTTTCATAACCATGACAATTAAATAATAATAATATTTTGGATCCATTATCATGACATTTTATTATTTTAATTTTTTAAAGACCATTAAACATTTGAGATAGTATCATGTTTTATAAAAGAACAGAATCAAATCAATCCCTTTTTTAATAGTTAAATAAGCTAATTCTTGAACATATGCTTCACTTATGATGTCTTGAACAAAAAGAAGTGCCACTTTCTGTTTTATGAGTCAGGTATATGTGAACAACTGAACCTTGTCACTAATGGAATCTGTATCAAGAGCAATCTTTCTATCTGTCTATCTATCTATCTATCTATCTATCTATCTATCTATCTATCTCTTCTCAAGTTCAGATTTTAGAACCGTATAAAGCACAAATCATTCCAATTGATTCTTTACTGTGTAGTATGGAATAGTGAAAGGAGTTGGTCTATTTATGTTGACCTTGTATGAGAGTGGTTTCTTAAAACTTTAAATCTCTGAAGAAAGAGATTGAAAATGACATCAGAAGATGGTGGGATCTACCTTGTTCGTGGATTGGGAGAATTAACATAGTAAAAATGGCCATCTTACCAAAAGCAATTTACAGATTCAATGCAATCCCTATCAGAATACCTACAAAATATTTTGAAGATATTGAAAGAACAATTCTCAACTTCATATGGAGAAACAAAAAGCTCAGAATAGCAAAAACAATCCTATACAATAAAAGATCCTCTGGAGAAATCTCCATACCTGATCTTAAGCTGTACTATAGAGCAACAGTAATTTAAAAAGCATGGTACTGGCATAGCAATAGGCTAGTGGATCAAAGGAATGAACTGAAGACCCAGAGATGAATCCACACACATTTGGTCACTTGATTTTTGACAAAGAAGCCAAATCCATTCAATGGAAAAATGACAGCATCTTCAACAAATGGTGCTGGTCTAACTGGATGTCTACATGTAGAAAAATGCAATTAGCCCCCTTTTTGTCACCATGCACAAAACTCAAGTCTAAGTGGATTAAAGATCTCAACCTAAAACCAGAGACATTAATCCAATTAGAGGAAAAAGTGGGGAAGAGTCTGGAACACATAGGCACAGGAGACAACTTCCTGAACAGAACACCAACAGCCCAGGCCTTAAGGTCAACAATTAAAAAATGGGACCTCATGAGGCTGAGAAGCTTCTAAGGCAGGTGACACTATCAAGAGAACAAAGCGATAGCCTATAGATTGGGAAAAGATCTTCACCAACCCTTCATCTGACAAAGGTCTTATATCCAAAATACTTAAAGATCTCAAGAAATTAAACACCACCAAACCAAATAACCCAATAGAGAAATGGGGCTCAGATCTAAACAGAGAATTCTCAACAGAGGAATATCAAATTGCTGAGAAACACTTAAAGAAATGCCCGACCTCCTTAGTCATCAGAAAAATGCAAATCAAAACAACACTGAGATTCCATTTTACACCCATCAGAATGGCTAAGATCAATAACTCAACTGACACCATTGCTGGGGAGGATGTAGAGAAAGAGGAACACTCCTTCATTGCTGGTGGGAATGCAAGCTAGTACAACCACTTTGGAAATCTATCTGGCGCTTTCTCAGAAAAATGGGAATAGGGCTTCCTCAAGACCCAGCTATTCCATTTCTTGGAATATACCCAGAAGATGCACTACCACACAACGGGGACATATGCTCAACCATGTTCATAGCTGCCTTATTCATAATAGCCAGAACATGGAAATAGCCTACGTGTCCCTCAGTAGAAGAATGGATAAAGAATCTGTGGTATATTTACACTATGGAATACTACTCAGCTATTAAAAACAAGGAATATCCAAAATTTGTGGACAAATGGATTGAACTAGAAATTATCATATTGAGTGAGTTCACCCTGAAGCAAAAAGAGTTAAATGGTATATACTCACTTATATTGAGACACTAGTCCAAGGGGTACGTCCCCATGAAAAACTTTACCTCCCAGGAAAGTGGGTCAGAGGGGAGGACATCCTATTGAGGCTTTAGGTGTGAGAAGCCTTGGAGAATGAGGAAATAGAAGGATCCAGATGGTCCTGGAAAACTACAGGTGGGTGTGGGCCCTGGGGTCCTTCTCAAACTATGGTACCAGCCAAGGAAAATATAGGCAGTAAACTTTGAACCCCTGCCCAGACTAGCCAATGGACAGGATATTCTCCACTGTTAAGTGGAGGAGGAGATCTGACTTTCACACAAACTCTGGTGTCCCATATTTGACCATGTCCTTTGGATGGGGAAGCCTGTTGGCACTCAGAGGAAGGATAATAGGTCACCAAGAAGAGACTAGATACCCTATGAGTATATACAGGGGAAGAAGGTCCCCCTCAGCCACAGACATTGGGGAGGAGAATGGGGGGGAAGCGGGAGGGAGGGAGGAATGGGAGGATACAAGGGATGGGCTAACAACTGAGATGTAATTTGAATAAATTAATAATAAAAAAAGAAAAAAAAAGAGTAGTTTCTTAACCTCCACCTTCCACTAAATATTCCCAGCCACATACAGATATTTAAATGTAGATTTGGAATTTTCTAAATTAAGCAAAATTGAAATTATGATTTTAGTTCTCACTAGCAGTCTTTCTGTAGCAATTGTCTATAATAAGCACAGATATTGAATGTTGCTAGCATTTCCAACTATTTACTGGGCAACATGTGTTAATTATTTATAATCCACTTATGTTTTCTAGATTAGGACTTTTTATTTATTTGATGGAATATCTTTTACAATAATATATTATACACTTACTGCCTTTGGGTACCTTCATATAATACCATTAGGAGAAATGATCATCGAGGACTACAGAAATTATATTTCTGTCTTACTTTCTTGAAGGTTATTAGACATTAATCTACTTAGTGTTATCTTCCAGAGGCAGAGACAAAGCTAATGAAAAGCCCAATTTCACATTGTTAAAATATTACATTTTAACAGTTAAAGAGAAAAATAGCAGAAATAATACTCTAATTGATAGGATAATTAATGTAGATCACTGTTTCAGGAAGGTTGATCCTTTCCCATTGTGAACCCAGAGATTGTGAACTATAAAAGCATGTTACAACATGGATGTATTCTGAGAGTCTTCACTCAGTAGGGGATTGGGACAGAGGCTGGGACTCACTATTGCACTCCAGGTTAGAGTGGAATGGAAGAATGGGGAGATAGGAGCACCCAGAGGGTCCAGGAGCCCCACAAGACATCAAGGATGGTGGATATATACCCTGGGTGTTACAAGTGAGGGGATAACAATCATGATGTAATCTGAAAAATTATTTAAAAATAAATATTAAAAAAACTTCTTTTCTTGTTTTTGTGTAATTAATCCCTAACACATGCTTTTTAATCAAAAAACTTTCTGTTTATTGTTAACAGGTGGTTATGGTGTGGCTTAGCCCTATCACACACCTTTAATCGAAGAGCTTTCCATAAATAGAAAGTTAACCTTAAATCAAGGGGTGGAGCAAGAAAGTAAATGACATGGATTAAGAAGAAAGAAGGAGCATTAAATAAAGAGTATTTAAGACAGGGTAGAGAAAGAAAAGGAGCTATTTTGCTTTTTGGCTCTTTGGCTTTAAGATTTTTCCTCCTGGGAAGTGAGCTGAGTAGGAAAGTCACGTGGAAGACTTCTCTGCCTCCCCGAGCTAGCAGGTTTTCAACCAAGCACCTGGCTCCTGAGATTTGTTGGTAAAATTGAACAGTTGGGATTTTCATTCTTTGATAATAACATATCACAAATATAATAAGAAGAAAAAATTGAGAATTAAAGTACAAATTACTTACCCATATGATTGGCATATGTTACCATATTGTCAACATTCCTATGAGTTCTGTTATTTCAATTTCAAAGATGGAAACTACTATTATAAGTCATTTGGCCAGTAAAATTCATAAGTTGTAAGATATGTGTCAAGACTTTTGCTCATTTATACTTTGTGGTACTCAGATGTATGCTTTAAAAAATGGTTGGATAATTTTCCATGATAGTCACAATTGTAAAATTGTATTATGTTAGAAAGTGGTGAAGCCATAAAACCATAAATTCAATTAGATCATAAAACAAAAAGAACAAACTACAATCCACATTTGACTTGCAATCTTTACTCCCTACTTCCTTCTATTTATTGAAGTGGTAAGCACTTGTTAGAAAGTTAAGTCTTCATTACTGAATGCATATTGTGACCTCCCTGCATGTTAATTTTAATATTTCTGAGAACTACTTTATGATATTTCCGATTATTTTCTGTATAAATACACTGCGATAAATGGATACTTACTGAGATCACTGTAATCAGCTGGAGTCTGAGGACAGAGGGGTCTAGCTAGATAACATGTAAAGACATTACTGAGGAGTCTAAAACACATGCTTAAATTGTATTGCTTTACAACTTTTATGTATTCTTTTCAAAGAGAACACTCTGTTAAACTACTGTAATTTTAGAAAAATTGTGTGGTGCTGAATATTATATTCTGTGAATCCACTGATCATTATTCATTATTATTTTTGACATGAAAATAAACCATGATTCAATAACAATTAATGTCATCACCAACCAAATCAAATCCCCACTGAGACTCAGTGGGCACCAACACACAGACACAAATCAAAGTCTATATAGAACTAATTCATTTGTGCTTGCAATTGCACACAAAGTATTTACAAAATAACAAAAGTGGCAGATTTGTTAATAGTAAAATGGATAAAGAATCCTTAGAAGTTCATAGTTGGGTTCAACTATGTTATATTGAGTAGATTGAATGAATATGTTTATAAACATTGTAGGCTATTAATGTTTTGTGCTTTAGACTTATCTTTTCCCTTCAACAGAAGAGCATGTTGGGATCCAAAATCTTTTAGTTATTGGACAATTAGATGATAAATGGATGCATGGAAGGATGGATGGATGGATAGATGGAAAGAGAGAAAAGGAAAAAAACATGACAAGATGTCTCATTGCAGGTTTTGTATTCCTCTATACCAATCCAGAATAAAGAGCCTTGAAGCCCCTGCCAAAAATTGTTTATTGATATAGTGCAGAAGATATGGAGAAAGGGTAGAAATCCTGATTCTATAAATTATTTTGCTGAAGATCTGTTTAAGAATAATTCTTCCCTGATCTGTCATATAGGGTTATTGGTGGCATCCTTAAAAGAATGATTTTCATTAGGAATTATACAGTTGTATAAAAGACTTCTAAATATGAAACAGGGTTTGATTATTAGTCTCATTAATAATATGTTTAATATGAAGAATGGAGATAATAAATGAGTCACTTTGGAGAAAAGTTTGAGAATGCATGCAGCCCACAGTTTCTTGCTTTTGCTGTTCATAGTATTTCTTAATTATTACTTCTTATATTTGTGTTTTGTAACAGTTCCCTCAGAATGGAAACTCTCTTTTCAGGACGTGGTGGAAGGATCCTGAGATAAACCAATTGTCACAAGACTGGAAGAGCAGAAACAGAGCCCTCTAGAAGGGTTCATGTACCCTACTCAGGAATATAAATGCTGACAAATGCTGGAAAGTCAGACTCTGATAGCTGATCTGCCTAATTGTCCAGAGGACATATTCTTCAGCTATGGATCTGCCTGCAACCTGTGAAAAAAGAATCAGAGTTAACACTTTCACAATTCTCCACACGTGTTATATGGGCTAGTCCATGGGAGTCCAAGATCTTCAGCCAATACCATTAAATTTCCTTAGGTCTAGATTGGAGTGGTCAAGTATATACATGCTCAAAATATACAATTTATTACCCAGTTTACTTTAAGAGCCAAGACTCATCTCGGAGCTTGAGATGGTAGTGTAGCAGAAGAGACTGAGTCAGTTATCTTTTTAGCAATTTGATGAATACTTGGAAGGAAATTACTAATAGAAGTAAAATGTGTATTTTTCTTCTGGATTAAACCAATACTCACTTGGCTGCAAGGCCTTTGCTCCTGTGGAAAGGCAGTCCATAATGGGATGAACCTAGTATCCTGGACCTAACAAATATCTTGGTGGCTGAGAAGCATAAAAGCAAGGAGGATTGTAGTTTTAGTATCTGTTCTAGGGGCTTTTCCCCAAAATGTTTATTCTTTTCTCATTCATTTCCTACCAATTACAGACCCTCCCAATCCTTCCCTCAGCTTATCCCAGCTCCCTCCGCCCACTCTTCTCTCACTCTACCCTGACCACCTCTCATCAGACAAGAGCAGACCTACCAAGAATATGAAACACAGCATAACAACCTATAGTAGGACCAAGAACATATTCTTATATCAAGGCTGGATGAAGCAACACAGTAGGAAGAAAAAGAGTCAAACAAAAGGGAAAAAAAAAGTCAAATTAAGCACCCACTCACACTGTTAGGGATCTCAGAATAAGATCAAGCTACTCAACCATAGCATATATGCCGAGGGCGTAGGTCAGACTGGTAGGAGTGTTTTCTAAGTGCCCCAAACTCTATCATTACTATCCCCTTGTAAATGTTCCACAACGCCCCTGTGATGCTACTGCCTGTGGAAATTGCCCTGATATAAATGTCTCCTGGGGATTTTAAAGTAGTTAATAAAAGAAAAATATAAGACATTGCATTTCATTTCTCATACTGGCAATGTTCCACAATCCATTTCTCTGCACTTATGTGCCCCATTCCAAGTTTTAGGGAATCTAAATAGGTAAATGTACAATTCAATTTGTAAAATGTTGAGTGTAGACTCCCTTGTTGCTTGTTTTGATTCATTGTATAAAGCAGCTATGATGTTCACTCTGGGTCTGAAATATAAGACCAATAATAACATATGACCAATATCTGATGAAAATAATCACATGTAGCTCAAGAGAGCAAACAGAAACCTACTCAATCCCCTTAGAGAGAAATCATTCTCTTAAGGTTTCTTCAGGCTGATTTAGGGTGAATAATACCTTTGAAGGGACCTAAACAAAATTGGGGGAAAGTTAATCACTCTAGGGATAGAATGTGTGATCCATTTTCTAAATGTTAAAACTTCCAGGCTTAATACAAGTACTGTGTGGGACAGTCTGAACTGTTGGACCAATTAGGATCAGAAGCTTTCTACAATGCTGTCTGGGAAACTGTCCTGTCCTGATGAGAAACAGCAACTGAAGTGCCTGGGGCTGGAATATGAAGGATGCAGGATGTCAGCTTCCAGCATGCTTAGAGGGATGAATCCTGTCAAGTCTAATCCAGCGTAAGTGTCTGGTTCTTGTATTCTGAAAACATAATTTCTCACAAGCGTTATGAAGTCCTAAAATTATAATTGTATGAGGCATGCAGGATGCACAGAGCAAATAAGGCAGTTTCTCTGCTCTTTGTATGAGCAGAAGTAAGACATCTGCAAATCTTCATTGATGCTATAAGAAGAACGGCAGATAATAATATGTCACAACACGTAGCCTTGTGTATGCATAGACATTTGTGTCTCAGCTAGGCTCAAGCTATTCCCATGTAGTGAGTATATCAATATAAGTTACCTGCCTGTTTTGCAGTTTGAATTCTTTCCATCCCCATTGTAGCTCCCTCCCTCATCACCTCCAGAACCCACTTCCTCTCTTATCCCCTCCTCCTCCCTTCTTTAGTCCTCAGAAAGGGGAGCCCACTTCCCCTGTCATCTGACCTCAGCCTATCCAGTGTCATCTGTATTACCTTTGTCCTCTTCCTCTGTGGGCTAGCAAGGGCGCCCTGCAGAGGCTAAGTGATCAATGTTGGGAGGCCCAAGTCCATGTCAGAAGGAATTCTTACTCCCCACACTTTGGGACCCACAAGGAGACTGTGCTATCTATCTACCACATCTGAGCAGAGGGTCTAGGCCCCCGTCATACATTGACCTTCGTTGGTGCTTCATTCTCTGTGTTGTAATGTGATTATCCTGTATTAATATGCTAATATCCGCTTATAAGTGTATATATGGCATGTGTTTCTTTCTGGGCTTGGGTTACCTCACTCAGGATGATTGTCTCTAGTTCTATCCATTTGCCTACAAAACGCAAGATTCCTTTGTATTTGATAACTGAATAGTATTCAGTTGTGTAAATGAAACATAATTTCTTTATCCATTCTTTGGATGAGGAACATGTAGGTTCTTTCCAGATTTTTGGTATTGCAAATTAAACTGCTGTGAATATAGTTGAGCAAATATCCTTGTTGTATGGTGCATCATCTCTAGAAAATATACTCACGAGTGGTATGGCTGGATTTTGAGGTAGATTTATTCCTAATTTCCTGAGATAGTGCCAGATTGATTTCCTTCCAAAGTGGTTGTACAGGTTTGCACTCCCACTAGCACTACCCATCATCAACAGCCTGTGCTGTTACTTGAGATTTTGCTGTTGTTGTTTGTTTGTTTGTTTTTTGTTTTTGTTTTCGGTTTTGGTTTTTCAAGACAGGGTTTCTCTGTGTAGCCTTGGCTGTCCTGAACTCGCATTGTAGACCAGGCTTGCCCTTAACTCACAGTGATCTGATGCCTCGGCCTCCCAAGTGCTGAGATTAAAGGCATGTGCCACCGCCTCCTGGCGTCCCTTGAGCTTTTGATATGAGCCTGTAATATAGGTGAAAGATGGACCTTCAGAGCCATTTTAACTTGCATTTCCTTGATGATTAGAAAAGTTGAACATTTCTTTAATGTGTTTCTCAGCTATTAGATATTCCCCTGTTGAGAACTCTCTGTTTAGCTCTGTACCACATTTTAAATTGGGATATTTGGCTTGATGGTATTTAGTTTCTTGAGTTCTTTATATATTTTGGATATTAGCCCTTTGTAGGGTTGCTGAAGAAATTCTCCCTCTCTGTATGCTGTCATTTTGCTTGGTTGATTCTTTCCTTTGCCTAACAAAAGCTTTTCAGTTTCATGACATCTCATTTATTAGTTGTTCATCTTAGAGCCTGAGTTTTTGGAATTAAGAATAAATACATTTAAATATTATTAAACATTCATAAAGGCGAGGCGGTGGTGGCACACACCTTTAATCCCAGCCTTTGGGAGGCGAGGTGACAGATTGCTGTGAGTTTGAGGCCAGCGTGTTCTGCAAAGTGAGTCCAGGCCTGTCAAAGATACACAGAGAGACCCTGTCTCAAAGCCACCCCACTCACCACTGAAAAAAAGAAAAAGAAAGAAAAGAAAAGAAAAGAAAAAAGAAAAACAAACAACAATTCATAAAATAATTTGCATAAATGAAATGATATTAGCCACATCTTGCCTATTTCCCTAAAATTTTCTATTGCCAATTCTTTTTTTCTCATGATATTAATATTTACATTGATTTGTATTAAGGATATAGATTATTTGCAGTCATGTTCTGTTCCATACTTCTCTGCCTTTATTTTGTCTCAGTGTTGACTATTCTAGACTATACCTACCAATACACAGATGTCATGATTCAAAAATAGGCATATTTTTCTCTTTTTCATTTATGAATGTTTCTCTTCCAGAGATATTCACATATAGACACATACTTCCAAAATCTCATTCAGGTAGTGACTCTCAACATTCCTTAAATGTCTTGCTCAGTAACATAATTTATAGACAATACAATACCTCCTCCCAAATTTAGAGGCCCTTAAAAATACTATTTATATCTTGTAGATCCATAGGTCTCATCATACTTAAACTCATACCTTCTGGAGTCTTTTTTGTTTCTGTGTGGTACTAGGGCCTGAGCACACAGCCTTGTCCAAGGTATCCAATGAACTGTAGTCATATTCTCTGGATTCTTACTTTCTTTTTTTTTATCAACTTCTTATTTATTATACACATTTTACCTACCAATTGTTGAATCTAATCATTCATACATTATTTATTTATATTAATCATTATTAAATATTAGCTATGAGTTGTCTATTTGTATATCCATGTCTACACATCTTTCATTTGTATTTAATTCGTTCCTTAAAAATGGAATAATTAATTATGTTATGAGGTCTGGTCATCTCTGAAAATTTCAACTACTTTTAAAGCTTTTATTGCTGAATTTAATGACTAACCACATTAAGTATTCTCTATTTCATATACATGTCAGTGAAATTTAGGATCCCACATTCTTGCCAACTATGTAACTGTAAATTTAGCATATATTTGTAATCTGAATTAATTACGTAATTTATAATCACAAACTTTGAAGTGAAAGACAAAATAGCCATGATATAAAGAATTCTCTAAATGTAATTACTTCATATTAAAGTACTTGATGATGTTGTGGAAATTCTTTATTTCCATTTCCTCAGTTATCTCTGCATTGTTCTGCTTTCTTAAAATAGTGATACTATCTGAAATATATCTATTATCAATATGCTATTTATCATAAATATAATTTCTACAAAATTTAAGTCTGTTAATTAGATCAGGGTATAGTTGAAATCAGAGAAAACAATATTTCCAAGAGTTTCTTAGTTATCACTACACCATCTGTAACACAAATGTAGCCTGTTTTGATTCACTGATGACAACAACTTTACTTGAGATCATTTATGTTGGGACATCTGAGACAGTTTTATTATTTTCCTTAAGGGGGAAGTTGTGCTCTTTGAAAACTGGCTTTTAAATATTTAACTGTAGAAATAATGTCATCCCTTATGTCTCTGTTAGCACTCAGACAAAAAAATCAATAGCTACTAACAGGGTGATATGTCACTTGAGAAAGGTTATCTTTGCTTTGAAACTGTGCCAAAGTGTAAACTAATATTGTTATTATCCCTAGACCAAACATAAATCAGTTCAAAATACATTGTAAGCTGGTATGTTTTAACCTGATTAACCCTTAGATAGAGTTTTGGAAAGACATTTGTTGAAATGTGGAATGATTTGGGTATAATTCTCCTGTCTGCTTATATGTCTATCTCTTTCTTTGTAAGCACACACTCACACACTTTATTTCTTTTTAAGCACACACACACACAGACACAAACAGATGCACACAGGCATGTATATAGACTTCCTTTCTATTTATCTATGTGTTTAGTATTAAATAACCCTTTGCTTCAGCTTCTCTAAATACAATAATTATTTACTCTTAATAATTATTTCATCATATTAAAATCACAATGGCCTAATTAACCTATTACTAAATATCCTCATACACTAAATTATTAATATGTTTTGGTTTTACCTCTTTACACATAGTGTGTTTGAGCTCTCCCCTTTGCTCACTGCAATGACATCTGCAGAGTCTTGTCACCTCTTCACACAATGACATTTACGTTAGATTTTCCGTTGCATTTGCTGAGCCATTCCTACTCTCTTAACAGCCACCATTGTATGAGTGTACTTAAGCTCACACTACACTAGTGACTTTTTATTGTGTGTGTATGCATATATGAATATATAATAATTTTTCAATGAATTCTTGTCAAATAAAAAAAGGGCATATATGTCAGGGGTCTTTTGTCTGTATTTAGTCTCATGCTACTCTTTCCTTGATCAACATTCATTGTATTAAATCTGAATGTCTTTCTGTTGTTTGAACACATACAACTTCATGATTATTCTTTATAAGAATAGTGATTCTTCTCCTTCATCTTCCATTTCCCAAATTCATTTAAAATATTAAAAATTAATAAAATTGTGTTCTGGACATTTAATATTAATTTTCTCTGAAATACATACTGGACATCCTTTTCCATATTATACCATCTCATTTTGTTCCATATATAAAACAGAGATATAAGAGAATAGCCTTTGCCTTCTTCCATTTGTATCTCTGCTATATGAGAAATCATACAGATATCATGTAACACTTCACAATGTAGGTTATATAATATCTTATATATTGACAGACACACAGATTATTCTGAAAATATTGCCCATTATTCTTTTAAGGAAATCAACCAATGTCATTTGATTTTTACAGGTATAGAGTTATTATATGAAAAATTGTTGTTTATCCTGAAATCTCAGTGATATTCAACTGATGAAAGCTTGTATTGGTAATAAAAATTAGTTCTCAGCATCAGAATAGTAATAAACCCTTAGATTCCATTGTTGCCTTGAAGCATTGACTTGGTATCTGCTAAGTAAAAGAAAAAAAATCATCTTTTGATGCAGAAAATATCACTGCTAGATTTGAAAGTTGTTAATAAACCTAAATCTCAGCTAAGTGGCAGAGTTCCTAATCTTGTAGAATATGATGAAAACAGATGCTTCCTTGCACACAATAGATGATGCAAACTGTCACAATTCATTACAGCTGAAAGCATCTGAGTGGCAAGGCTTGGCTCTCTCCAGCCCTGGCACAGGATGGCAAATGAAATCCAGGATGCTTCTCTGAGGGTTGCTTTCTGGGTGACTGAAATCCAAAATTTCTAGTTTCCAGCTCCAAATACTATCACTAAGTTCTTATAACACTGAGATTGTTTTGTTTTGTAAAGGCAAAGGTAAAATTAACAAAAGGAGGTAAATTTCCTAGGTAAAAATGTACTGAAGAATTACAAGTGTGATAGAGACTATATATTCCAAAATTATACAGTGTATGATCAGCTTATTTCTTAACTATCTTCAAGGAAGCTTGAATAATTTTAATATGACTATAATTATCATCTTTCCTTATTTTTCAATATTCTTTTCTCCCCCAAATAAAGCCATCCTCTAACTTCATGGAAAGAACTTACTTATCTACAAAATGTTCAACAAAGCCATGGAAACCTTTAAATACTTTTAGTTATTATCTAAAATATTTTGTTTTTATTCATGATAATTCATATTGAATATTATAAAGTAAAATAAGATAGCCACATGGTTAAGTCTCCAGAAACTAAGGCTTACCCATGCTGCCATAAGATAAAATTCCCTATTTGGCATCTTAGAATTAATAATGATTTAATGAAGCAATTACTAGATAACTGAAATTTTCAATATTCTAAAGACTTATCTTTCCCCACCCCAATTCTCTCAAAAGCTAGAGAGAGCTGACATTTCTAGTGCTATCAATTAGTCAAGGTCACCAAGAATCAAATGATGAATGCGTTTATGAAAAAGATGACTCACAAGACTTCATAGAAATCAAAAATATCTTTTTCCCACAGGGTGTGTGGGAGGGGGATCACCATAGATTAGGAAAATAATTTTATAGATAAAGCACTATAAGAAAGGGCCTGACCTTAGAATTAAAGAGATTTTTTGACAGATGATTATCTTATAAAAGTGGATCTCTAATGTATTGTTTTGATAAAAAAAAAAGTCTCACTTTTTAAAATATGTCTCTCTATTCATCACCTCATTTATTTTTCAGGGATGGAATTTTCAGAGAAAAAGACAGCTATACATATTTATTTATTTATTAAACATTGATATTTCTCAGAAGAGACTGGATTCTAATGATAGTACTGTTGAAAACACAGGAATTACTCAGAAGATATTTCTTACAATTGGGAATAGGGACAACTAGTGTAAATGCTTTTTGTTTCCTCAAATGAGGTGATGTGATGGGAGTCATAGCAAAGCATTAGGAATACACAGCTTGGGCTAAGCCCAAGCTTTCCCATCTAACTATCCCTAGGCCTAGACCTGGAACCATCTAGCCTCCATACAATCTAACCTTTTGCAAGCCCAAACCTTGAAGCACTCAGCTTCCATCCTCCATTGGCCTAGAATGATTTCAGACTCCTAGACTTACTATTGAATAAGCTTACCATTTGTAGTTCATTCTGAACTCTTGTCTGACTAGCTCAATTCAGATGTTCTGAATCAAAACTCCTCTATAAGATGACTGACTCAAACTGTCTTATCTCTGTATCTCACTGAAATGTTCTGCTTGTAAAATCTGCTGCTGAACTCTACAAACTGAACTGCATGAACTCAACTGCACTCCACTGAACTACATTGAACTGCACCAAACTGTACTGGACTCTACTGTACTGTCTGCTTTCTTTACACTGCTCTTTTCTAATATTCTTTTTTTATAATATTTAATTTATTCACTTTACATCCTGATTTTAGTCCCCTCCATTGTCTCTACTTGCACCCACGCTCCCTCCATTATCCCCTCTCCACTAGTACTCAGAAGGGGGAGCATTTTCCCATATCATCTTGTCCCAGCCTACCAAGTCTCAGCAGGACTGACTGCATCCTCTTTCTCTGTGGCATTGCAAGGCCAGCCTGCCAAGTGGGCACCAGAGTCCAGGTCAGAGGTAGGCACTACTACCCATATTATGGGACCTACAAGGAGACTGTGCTGCTTATTGATTACATTTGAATAGAAGGTCTAGGTCCTCATGATGCAATATCCCTGGTTGGTGCATCAGTCTCTGCATCCCACTCTCCCAACCCCCACCCCTGTTCAGATTTCTTGGCACCATTGGTCAGGTTGTAGACCTCCTGTACCTTCCAGGTCCTTCTATCCCCAAACTCTTCCATAAGACTATTTGTGTTCCATCACAAAGTTTGGCTGTGAGTCTCAGCTTCGATCACCAACTCGGTGGAGTCTTTAACAGGACTCTAAGTTGGGTTCCCACCCTTCTCCTCTTAAACCACTTACAGTATCTATTCTATGTGCACTTTTGAATGATAATTAAGCATTCTACCTAGGGTCTTCCTTTTTCTTCATTTTATGTAGGTCTGTGTATTGTAATATGGTTATCCTGTATTAATGTGGCTAATATCTACTTATAGGTAAGTATATAACATGCATGTCTTTCTGGATCTGGGCTATCTCATTCAGAATGATCTTTTATAGACAATTGCAAGATTCCTTGTTTTTAATAGCTGAATAGTATTCTGCTGTGTAAATGTACCACAGTATCTTTACTATTCTTCAGTTGATGTGTTGAGGGACATCTAGGTTGTTTCCAGATTTAGGTATTATGAATAAAGATGCTAGGAACATAGTGGAGCAAATGTCCTTGTTGTATGGTGTAACATCTTTTGGTTATATGCTCAGGAATGGTATAGCTCGGTTTTGAGATAACACAATTCCCAACTTTCTAAGTTCCAGGTCAGTTTCCAAAGTAGTTGTACACGTTTGCATTCACACCAGCAAAGGAGGAATGTTGTGCTTTCTTCGTGTACTTGCCAGTATATACTGTTACTTGAGTGTTTTATCTTAGCCATTCTGATTTTTGTAAGTTGGAATATCATAGTTGTTTTGATTTTTATTTTCATGATGACTAAAGATGTTGAACAATTCTTTAAATGTTTTTTGATCGCTTGATACTCCTCTATTGAGAATTCTCAGCTTACCTTTGTATCCCACTTTTAATCGGATTATTTGTTTTGGTAATATTTAATTTCTTGAGTTCCTTATATATTTTATGTATTAGCCCTTTGTCAGTTGTAGGCTTGGTGAAGATATTTTCATCTAGGTAGACCAACAACAGCAGTTGAAGATACTGTATTCTTTCTTTTATATGAATCTGGCTTCTTTGTCAAAAATCAAGTGTTCATAGGTATATTGGTTGATTTCTGGGTCTTCACTTCAATTCTATTCATACACTTTCCTGCCTCTATGCCAGTACCATGTAGTGATTTTTTTTATTAATGTTGCTCTATAATACAGCTTAAGATCATTGATGGAGATACCTCCAGAAGATCTTTGAATGTATAGGATTGTCTTAGCTATTCATTGTCTTTTATTTTTCCATATGACATTAAGAACTGTATTTTCAAGTTCTGTAAGTAATTATGTTGGTAATTTCATTGAATCTGTAGAATGCTTCTGTTTAGATGGAAATTTTTATTATGTTATTCTTATGGATCAATAAGCATGAGATATCTTTCCAACTTCTGATATTTTCTTCAATTTCTTTCTTCAGGGACTTGAAATTTTTTCATACAAGTCTTTCACTTGCTTGGTTAGGGTTACAACAATATATTTTATGGCTGTTTAGCTATTGTTTCCTTAACATTTTCTCAGTCGGCTTGCCATTTGTATGTTGGGAGCCTAGTGATGTTTTTGTGTTAATCTTGTATGCAGCCACTTGGCTAAAAGTGTTTATCATCTGTATAAGTTCTGAAGTAGACTATTTGGGGTCATTTTTTATACTATTGTATCATTTGTGAATAGTAATACTTAGACTTCTTCCTTTCCAATTTGTATGCCCTTGATCTTCCTTTGTTGTCTTGCTGCTCTAAGTGGGACTTCAAGTACTATATTGAAGAGATACATAGAAAGTGGATAGCTTAGTCTTGTCCCAGATTTCTGTGGAATTGTTCTTAAGCAGGTATTCTTTCCTTTCTGTTCTCATGAGTGTTGACTGTATCCTATTGCTCACCCATTCTTTCAAATCTTTCTCTGATAATTCATTTTGTCTGCCTCTCAATAATATATACCATTGTTTGGGATTAAAGGTGTGTACTAAATTCCAGTCAGAAGGATAATAATTGTGTATTCCTTCATGAGGAATTAAAGATTATGCTAAGAATGTATCTGTTTTCCAGAAGGATCAAACAGACCTAGATTTTTTGATGGGATCCCTTACCAAAGTAAGCATGTTGCTGGATTAAAATTCCTCTACATGTAAGACACCGTTTCTCCTCGATGTATGATTCAATTGTCAGGAAGATTACATGTTCTCTTCATTTTATTTCCTTCCTCTATAAAATGAAAAAAGCATTATTATTTTATTATAGTGTGATAACAAAAGTAAATGAATGAAAAACACTGTTCTTATAAAAAAAATTCCCAACACAGAGTATTGACTGTTATTCTATTCTAGCTGTTAATAAAAACGTTTCCATATTCTAAAGTGTAATTTATTAATGCCCTTTTTATTAGTTTCTTCTAGTGAAAAAAACATTCATCTCAATAAACCTGAAATTAAGATTTTAATTCAATTAATGTAAAGTTTTTTTTATGAAAGGCAATAAAGTATATACTAGTTCCAGTATTTTCTTGGGGGCAATATCTTCCTTCTTTATAGAATGTGATATTTGAAACATCATTTGGGATATTTTAGTATTAATTTGGCAAAGAGTAAATTGACTACTTACTGCTAATATTTTGTATTACGGTGAATGACATTATGCTCAAAATATCATTATTTCTTAGAGACCCATGTTGATGGACCTAGAAAAATATTGTGATATTCACAGGTTTCTTGTTACTTCAACCAAGAAATATACACATACTTATTCATTCAATGACAGAAATTACAACAGAATAATTAAAAATCTTGAATGTTCAGTGTAATCATATTATCCCATTGACATTTACTATTGAAAATCATGATACAGCTTGTGTTGAAACTCAATAGTTAAACAAAAGAAAAGAAAACCAATTGTTGTGATAAATTTTATGTCAATTTGACAGTTACTCAAGTCTTCTGGAAGGAACTTCAATTGAGAAAATGAGTTTACCAGACTTAGTTTGAGTTTTATTGCTGTGAGGTGACATCATGACCATTGCCACTCTAATAAAGGAAAATGGTTAATTGGTTCTATCTTGCAGATTAGACATTTAGTCCAATATATTCATGGAGAGAAGCATGAGAGTAGTCCAGGCAGACATGGTACTGGGGCAACATCTGAGTGTCCTATATCTGGATCCGCAGGCAGCATAAAGTGACAATGACATACTGGCCAAGGTTCAGCTTCTGAGATCTCAAATTTCACCCCCTAGTTTTGAACTTTTTCCAACAAAACCACATATATGCCAAAAAGGTACAAACTCCTTGAAGTGCCACTCTATATGTACCTATAGGGTTTATTTTTTAATTCAAACCACTACGTCCCATTCCTTGGCCTCTATATGCTTGTAGCCATATCATAAAAACCCATATTTCATATTCTCCTGCCAGACCATGTGGCCTAAGATTGTAATTTCTACTATTTACAGGGGCTAGAACATGGCTTCTGTGTTCAAGTACATTTCATAAGTTTTCTTTCTCAATGGTCTTCTTCACTGCCTAAACTTGACTATCCTGAAACTTGATCTGGAGACCAGGATGATCTCAAACTCAAAGCTCCACCTGCCAGATTACTGGCATTAAAGTTGTGTGGTACCAGTAATTTTATAGGAAAAATTTTAAATTAGTCATTGATGGGGAAGGGTCTAGTACATTGTTGTGTTATCCTTGGGGTGATGGTTCTAGGTTCCTTAAAAAGCAGGCTGAGAAACTCACAATAAACAACCAGTAGTCAGCATCTTTTCATGGCCTCAGCAGCAGCAAATGCCTTCCTGTTCCTGACCTGCTTTGGTTCCTATCTTGGCTTTCTTCAATAATAGACTGCAACTTAGAAATACATATTAAAAAACCGTTTCTTTCCCAACATACATTTTGGAAGGTTATGATGTTTCTCCATAGCAGTAGAATCTCCAATAAAACACTCACAGATCAACTTACTCAAATATTTTGCTATTCAATATAAAAATATTATTCATAGATTTTTTAAAATTTTGATAGTTATTTATGGGACTATAACAGTTGAAAACAGGTGAAATTTTGTGAAAGATTCTTTGTTCTTGATCAATCATAAGACAATCCATATGACTATCCTGATCATTCTAAAAGCAAGGGATAGCCAAGCTGTGTAAATTCATAATGATCCCATTTTAATTTTGTTCATATTTTAGACAAAATTTTCACAGGACATTAATTTATCAACTTTGAAGTACATGATCATAATAACCTTATATAAGTCTTATGTCTCATGTTGAAATTATTTACATTTCTTCCTGGCCCATTTGTCCTTTGTTGAATTATATCTATGGGTTTATCCTTGATATAAAATATTTTAGTGTATAAAGTTTTACCATCAAAAGATAGTCATTTTATTTGACTTGTGTTTATGTGTGCTCTCTGAAAAAGGCCATTTGTTTGTATAATGTGTTGAGTTTCTTGTTAAAATAAGTATTAAAATCAAGACTGAAGATGGCAATAGCTATGTAAAATCAACAATGGTGTTGAACAATAGTGATAAATCATTATTTCATCTCATTAAAATAGTTGACTATACAAGTAATTTATGTTTGTATACATTCATATATATCAGTGGTTTGAAGAGATAGCATCATATGCTAATGATCAGGATAAGATATTATTAAATATTATTAAATAAAATGTATTATTAGATTATTAGATGTATTAAATAAAATACACCTAAACTCTATTATAAAAATCATATCTCTTATAGCTACACAAAATTATAGCATCTCATTTGCTTTTTCTTTCCAGAATTTCAAAGCTTCTCTAGAGTCAAATAACTAATTGATTTCAAGGACTTTGAATTGTTTAACAAGTTCATCAATATTGAATTTTGCAATTAATATTTTAATATACATGTCTTGTGTAGAATATATGGCAATAGACACAAAAGCTTAATCCACTTTCTATTAGAAAATTTTGGTGGAAAATCATCACTTGTTATCTGTCACATAGTCATAATAGAAATTGGTTCCTGTCCCTAATCTGACTTAATGGAAAGAAAGATCAAGTTCTTGACATATCTGATAGGATATAAACACAATTTTCTGGAACACTTGCCACTTGATGATGAAACTGTCAGAACTGTACTAATGAGAAAGGGATGCTTTGATTAGATGACTTGTTGAATGTTAATTACAAAGTTAGGGTAATAGAGTTCATTTCTTGACATGAAATTCCCAGGAGTATTAAACTGATTTTTAAATGGTCAGGAAGTCAAAATGAAACAAAGCACCATTTATCTGATACCCTGGACAAAAAAAAAGCCTTTTAATATGACATTGAAGAGCCTTATGATTTACTAATGTCAGCAATTCCAAGGTACTGTTATTGGATTGTGCATTTAATAAGAGTAACTCCACATTTCAAGAGTGCCTCTGTATCAGGATAATTCATGGTCAGTGATAATAAACACTTAAGATTAAAAAAAAAAGTAATCAAATTTACCCAAGAATTATCTACAGAAATGTGAATTTTTGATAATACACAAATATCTTGTAGCTATATTCACATATATGTATTTTATCTCATGTTTACTACAAAATTGTTTTCTGACCATCACAGAGGAGTCATGTTTTGACATTGCCAGTGTCTGTGATTACTTAAAAGAAGCATGCATAAAAGTGAGCTATTAATTCAGACATGGAGCAGGGAAGAGGTTAACCAGACTGCTCTGCTATGCGAGGATTTGAGATTAGTTAACTGTTTCTATAGGAGGCAGCTTATGGAGATACACTCCTTTTCAATGATTTATAGGTACATGGCAGTTGCAGTGTTTCCCCTCAGCTATGTAGCTACCTTTATATTGCCCATATTTACTTATGTAAATTCTCCTTGATACTCCTGTAACTAACTCTAGTGATATTCCTTGTTTCATGAACCTAGATCCCTTTGGATTTTTCTTTACCTGTCATTGTTTCCAAGTTGGAGTGTAGATATGCTCATTTTTCTCCTCACAAAATGATCACACATCAATGCAGAAGACAAACAAGGCTGTAATTTACTGGGTTAGCTTTGTAAAGATGATTTGCACCACAAATGCAGCTGTCAACAGAGAGAATTTCTACCAGTATAAAATTAATTATTTGCTAATAGAGGCTACTCTAATGATAACTATGCTATCTTTTAATTTGTTTTTTATGATTTGCTGAAAACAGGTATTTTTATTGTATGTATGTTACAAAAATGTTGGTTTACACCATTAAAAAGCACTGTCAGCTTCAAGAGACATAATATATTTACCAGAATTTTATGTTAATTGTAAATGAAAGAATTTTAGTTTAGTAACATGGCTGTTCTGGCAAGAGATCACATCTAAAAATAAACTGGGTGTATGTGATTCAGCTGAAATGTAGACATGCCCTGGGGTACAATACATTGTGGCTAAAATATAGACTTGCCCATAGTACACACCTTTAATTCTAAACAATTAGTGTAAGATTAGTTTATAGAAGGAAGCAGCCATTTTTGAAAGTAATATCTAATTAAGGGGTAGGCAAAGTGATGAATAAGTGAAAGATTTGACAGAATGAGTCAGAAATAGGACACATCAAACTCTCACAAAAACAGACAGGAAAGGAAAGTTACTTAAAAGCAGGGAAAATAGATTTGATTTTGTGCAGTTTGGTGAAAGTTATTTGAATTCAGTTGAGTTCATGCTGTTCTGTTCAGTTCCTATAGTAGTGCAGACAGGAAAGTTCAGTTCTTGGAGTTCAGATGATTTTTATTCCAAACATTGCATTTCAATGATAAGCTCAGAAAAGCCAGTTTGAATCATTCAGCTTGGAGAAGAGTTTAAGCCAGAATAGCTGAGCTGATTTGAACCAGTCAACCAGAGGTCAGAAAGATTTATAAATGGTAAGCTTATTCAGCAATAAGTATTGGAAACCATTCTAGGCCTAGGCAGATGGAGGCTGGAAGCTGAAGCCTTCAAAGTCTGACCTTACAGAAGGTTGGATTGCACATCGGCTAGAAGTTTCAAGGCCTAGGCCTAGGGATAGACAGAACCAAAGGAAAAATATTCTTGGCTTAGTCCAAGCCATGTTTTCATAAAACTTGGGTATGACTCTCATCTGACCTCTTCATCGGAGGAAATAAAAGCAACATTTACAATAATCATATCTACAGCCAACTATAGCCACTTTATTGTTTAAAAAATAATCTGATTTATTTTGGGTTATAGAAAAAAACAAGGAGAAGATAACCATACAATCATTTATATCTTAAAACAATTCATGGAAGAAAGTAAGATTGTGTCTCATGGAAAACTAAGGAATATGATCTGATTTCTAAAACATTTTCATCTGTCATTTTGTGTCAGAAAAACTATTTTATATGTATGAACCTCCACAAATATTTATGTTTTATAAGTATTTATATAATTTTTATAAATTATAACTAAAAGATTAATCAATTTAACTGATTTGATACACAAGAACTATTCACACTCATGCCTGTGAATGTTTTGTTTTTATTTCTCTGGTCACTTCTGAATTCAGAAACATAATGTAAGAATTGCCACACAACACATTTTATATCCCTACAGTGGTAATTTTTATATTCCATAAACACAAATTATTTTCATAGATGCACTTAATTAACTTCAACTACAGATATCTAATCTAGTGAATATGATAAGACTGAGGTAATTGCAATTTGTTAGAGTTTGTGCCTTAAGCAGGTGCAACTTTCTAGATCTATTTTATAAGTCTGTTTATGAATAAACATAGTCATGTTTGGTCATGTCTTATCATTTTCTATCTATTTGTGGATAAAAAATGTGGTATTATATATATATATGTATATAGTGCAGATATTGGAGAATTATTTTTTAAAATTATTTATTTCACACAGAACATTTCTAGATACATTAATTTTAGCAAATTCTTTAATAGTTTCTACCTTCAATTTGAAGTAGAAATAATCAAATGATTATTCTAAAAATACTACTAGGAAATAGCAAAAACACTATTAATGTAACATTTATATAATTCCTGAATGATTCATGGTTCTCCTTGCTCTAGGTAGAATATTGTATATTTGTGTAATAAGACAAATGTATATGTAAAGATACTTAATTAAAAATGTAAAAATAATGGTACTTTTAACAAAACACTGTTTCATGATCTGCTTCTCTTTCAGTAGACACTGAAAGAAATTGGAATCATTTTCCTTAGGATATGAAATAATGAAATGATTTGTAATGACTATAAGCAGCGCATTGCCATTTTTACAATAGATTCAGCATTTTGAGCTCTAAATATTCTAAATATATACCTTCTACTTTAGAAATGATATCAACAAATGTATGTTATCTGTACATAGGTTGAAGAAGGTGAGGTAACAGTGTGTATATATATATATACACACACATACATATCCATATATTACATGATTTATACATAGTTCAACTGGTTTTGCCACAGAGAAATTAAAATAAAAATCACTTGTGTTCTATGTGTATAGTTTGAAAAGTAAAATCATCATCATCATCATTTATGGAAAAAGCAAAGAAAAATTTTAAAAAAGAAAAAGAATACAAAGTAAATAAAAAAATTTCCACTATATTCTCAGTGTTTACAATAACCAGAGTGCTTTCCTATTTATGTCTTGTGTCTATAGCCAGTGCTGTAAAGAGAATTCACACATGTCTCCAGAGATTCACTCTGACCATTCCTACTTAGGGTTTGACCTGTGTTATATTATGTGATATGGAATGGATGCTTTTTCAAAGCAGATTATCATGGTAGACCTACCTTGAACATATTCCTCATAAAAGTAGACACTTTGTGGATATAATGCCATTAAGAGCTTTTGCAGAGTTCTGGACTTTTGTTCCCACCATTCTTGTAGCATGTGTCACCACCACTTACAGCTCCAACTTCAGGGGATCCAATTTCTATTCCTGTCTCCTCAGAACCTACATACAATGTATGTATATCATGAACAAAGACATGCATACATATATGTACTTTTTATTTAATAAATTATTCAGATTACATCTCAATTGTTATCCCTTCACTTGTATCTTCCCATTCCTCCCTCCCTCCATCTTTCACCCAATTGCCCTCCCCTAAGTCTGGGACAGAAGGGGACGTACTTCCACATCATATGGTCACATCCTATAAAGTCTCATCCTTGTAGCCTGTTTATACTTTCTCTGAGTGCCACCAGGCCTCCTTACTAAGGGGAAATGTCAAATATGGGGCATCAGAATTATTGTCAGAGTCAGTTCCTGCTTTCCATACAACTGTGAAGAGTATGCTGCCATTGGCTAGATCTTAATAGGGATTTTAAATTTACTGTATGAATTCTACCTTAGTTGGTACAATAGTTTGAGCAGACCCCCTTGGTCCAGATCTACAAGCCTTGATGGTCTTCTTGTAGGTTTCTAGGACCCTCTGGATCCTTCTATTTCCCCATTCTCCCATACTTCTCCTACCCAGTGTCCAAATAGGAAGTCTCTGCATCTATTCCAATCTCTTGCTAAGTGAAGAATTTCATGACATCCCTTATGGTTTAGTGTCCAATTATAAGTGAGTATATACCAAGTGTATCTTTCTGGGCCTGGGTTAACTCATTCAGTATGATCATTTCTAGTTCCATCGATTTGCCTGCAAATTTTGGGATTTCCTCGTTTTTAATAGCTGAATGGTATTCCAGAGTATAAATGTACCACAGTTTCTTTATCCATGCTTCGACTGAAATAGTAAAATAAGTAGAATTTTTTGTTTGGATGGTAGATTCTGAAAAAAGCTATATTCTAAAGATGAACAGGATTCAGCTATTTAAAGTATGCCCAAATCTGAACTGGGGTATGTAATCAGTAATGTCAGTCAACTTTAGAATTAGTAATATAGTCTCAACCTACTAACACTAATGAAATGGCTACATCAGTACTGTAACTGAAAATGTTTGATTCTCTTACTGCCAAGTGAAAATATAAAGGCATATTTTCCTCAGCATTTTTATTGACAATGCAGTCAGGCTGACACTATAGACAACTTTCTGAAAGACAAAAGTAGAAACAATATGAAGCCCTGGGACCTTTGGAGACATAGGCTATTTTTTTTTTTTATTTTAGTTAAGCTAATTTTTAAATAAGGTAAATATCTAACTTCATTAAGAAGCTAATTTTGAAGAGGCATATGTAGAAGAATCATATATACATTATCTATATTCTTGTGATTTAAAATGAACATAACTATTATTATAATTTATGATATTTCTGAGGCTATAAACAATGGTTATTTAAATATTTGACCAAAATTATGTAGTTATGTAAAACAAATATTATAAGCACTATTGATCTATGTATTAAGTAGAATTTGCAGCATATAAAGGCTATAATGCCTTGCTTTAATTAAGGCACTGCTGGATTTTGACATGTTCTTAAAAAATATTAGCACATATATCAAGTTCACAGGTGGTATATGTAAAATAATATTATAAGACCAACATTTTGACTTGATACTCTCTGAGCATACAGGGGAAGGGGGTAATGGGAAAATGAGAGGGAGGGAGGAATGGGAGGATACAAGGGATGGGATAACAATTGAGATGTAATATGAATAAATTAATAAAATATAAAAAGATCAACATTTTATGTGTGTATAACTGGTTGTTTATGCCACGTTGTTCAAAAGTAGATAGGGAGTGTTGTCAAAAATTATGTGATTAAAAAATGCACACTTAAAGGACATATAAAGAAGGTATGTTGTCAAAGAATCTTCAAAATAATAAAAACATCTTTGAACGACATATTCTCTAAGTCTCTGAGGTTTTTGAAGACTTTATCTAACTACTTTACCTTATCTTTCTATAGATTAATATCAATCTGTTAAACCTAGGATGTATTATTTTGTGGTAAAAGTAGATTATCAATTGACGTGACCATGATTTGATCAACTAACAACTAGCTTACATTTCTTAATTATCCTAAACAGCCTGCAGTAATACTTTTAAAGTGTTAAAAGTAAACTTTGTATTATAAATGAGTTGTATAGGTGCAATATCTCATATTAGAGTGTAAATAGAGATAATATGTGTAAATAATAATCTTAAATTTGAATCCTATAAAAATGTACCAAAATTAAATTTATTTTCCATCATATACAAAGTTATATATACCAATGAATTTAAAATAATCTTATTTGTGAGTAACAATTAAGGCCTTAACTTGAGGAGTAGATTCAATAATCTGCTTTTTGTTCTATCATCCCTATATATTTCTGTATCCCCTTTTCGTTCTTTTCAACCCCTATTTCCATACCTATGAAAGAAAGATAAATAAAAAGAGAAACACCCCTGAATCCAACCTTATTTCCTCTCTAAATAGGGCCAATAATTATGTATCCCAATGAAAATAAGCATCTGTAGCCCAAGTGAGCAAACAAAAACTTACCTGGCCCCCTTAGGGGAAATGGGGCATCATTCTCTTAAGGTTTCTTCTGGCTAATTTTGGACAACTAATACCTTTGTAAGTACCCAAATGAAACTAGGAGAAATGATCAAACAACCCAGAAATAACATTTGTTGTCCAGTTTCTAAAAGTTGAGAAATTCCAGGCTTCAGTGTGTGACTGAAATGCTGTGTGGGGTGCCAATAGCAACAGGAAGCTTTCTTGGAAGTGTTCCCGGGAGCTATCCTGTTCTGAGGAGTAACAGCAACAGATGCATTACAGGCTAGAACATGAAGAATCCAAGACTTCAGCGTCCAGCATGCTGTGAGGATTCTTTGACAGCCAGGTTAAATCCCAGCAACAACCAGACTACTTCAAAGAAGATGATGGGCATCAAAAAACTTTATGCAATGGTATCAAATCGAACAAGCAAGCCATTGTGCAAAATGACCTTTTCTCTGCCAATGACATAGTTCTGCCTAAAAATGGGTATGCTTGGATGCAAGCAGAGTCAACAGTCAAACTCTGCCAAGACAGAGTAAGCAAGTCCTCAATAGTTCCTGCCTCACAAATATGTCTATCAGATATATTGGACCAGAAGGGTGAAGTTGATGCTCCAACTTTATAGGGAGTTTTGGGTGACTGTTCAGGCAGTAAACAAACTCTGTCATTTTTTTTTTTTTTCATTTTGGAAGCTGCTAACCTGCACTTCTGGTTTACCCAGGTAATTAATTTTTTTGCATTTTTATTTTTATTTTTTAATATAGTTTATAAATTTATTCATATTACATTTCAATTATTATCTCATCCCTTTTATCCTCCCATTCTTCCCTCCCTCCCACTTTCCCTTTACTCCCTTCCCCTATGACTGTGACTGAGGGGGACCTCTTCCCCCTGTATATGCTCAGAGGGTATCAAGTCTGAATATCTATGCTCCCAATACAAGGCACCCACATTTGTAAAAGATCTATTAATGAAGGTAAAACCACACATCAATCCCCAAACAATAATAGTGGGAGACTTCAACACCCAACTCTCACTGAAGCATAGGTCTTTGAAACAGAAACTAAACTGAGAAATAACATCATTAACCAATGACCAATGCCATGAATCAAATGGATATAACAGATATCTACAGAACCTTTCACCCCCCCCCCAAAAAAAGGAATATACTTTCTTCTCTGCACCCCAAGGTAATTAATTTTTATTCAATCTCAAGTCTCTGGTGGGGTTGAAGACCAGATAGTTCAGTATTACAATTAAGCCTAGTTGTTTAGGGGTTAAAATATTTTTAGATCTACATAGGTGTTTTAAGTTCACAGAGAGGAGATACAGATATTGATTTACATTAAGAATTTTAGAGTCACCAAGATAGGAAACATGTTTTCTTGAAGATTGCCAAATACAAATAGACAAAACCCGGTGAGTTTAACATTTATATAATTCTTGATTGTTTCATGGTTCTTCTTGCTATATCTATTTTACTTTATTCATGTGTAATAATGTAAATGTATATGCAAAAAGAAATACAATAAAATTTAAGAAATTTTAAAAAAGGTCTGATTGCGTACATAAAACACTAACATTAGAAGATGTTTAACAAATCAGAGTCTATTCATCGTCATATGATGACACACATAGGGCAGAACCATGAAGATTGCATCAAATGTTTACATAGGAAGAGTTTGAAAAATTAATCCACAAGTACATTTTTCCATTGGCCAAACATAAAACTTAAAGAAAAAGGTTACAGTAAGAGTAGCCAATGGTCAGAATATTCTCCACAGTTGAGTGGAGAGTGTGATACGACTTTCTCACATACTCTGGTGCCTCACATTTCACCATGTCCCCTGGAGGGGGAGACCTGGTGGCACTCAGAGGAAGGACAGCAGGTTGCCAAGAAGAGACTTGATACCCTATGAGAATATATAGGGGGAGGTAATCCCCCTCAGGAACAGTCATAGGGAAGGGGAATAATGGGAAAATGGGGGGGAGAGGAATGGGAGGATACAAGGGATGGGATAAACATTGAGATGTAACAAGAATAAATTAATAAAAAAGAAAAAAAAAGAGTTCCTAAGACTAATGCTTATAATCAATCGACAGAACAAAATAATATCTAGTTGAATGCAGAGTATAAATTTATTTTCCCAGGCACCCTTACTTAATTTAATGGAAATAGGTCAAGTAACCATTGTAAGAATTAGAATGACAAGATTAGTTTCTGAGAACTCTGCATGCTGAGCTTTTGCTCTATATTATTTTGTTCTCTTAAATCCAGGCTCATATCATGCTGGAAAATAGAAACATGTGCCAAGAGCAGTTCTGTTGATATGTTGTACTTACAAGGAGGTGAAGACATTGGAGTCCTCTGTTCTACTCTGCAGATTTTAATCTGTTTATTTAAATGGCTACCATAGAACTTTTAATATAGTTATTGGTTTCTGAAATCAGTACCCATGCCACATGACTATATACTTCCAGGGCAAAGATAATAGCTTACTGGCTTTGTGCAAGGATTTAGAATAACAATTTAACAATTCATATTTGTTAAATGAAAACATCTACTAGTTTTTGTGATGTGATGTTATTTGCTGATGAAAGTTCCCTATATTAATCCTTTTAAGAGCAGTGGAGACTGACATTATGCTGGCAAGTAATGCAAATATGTAGACTGAATGAAAATATCATAGGGAAATGTTGGCCTTAAGTACAGTTTTCTATTTACTATGTAATAAATATTCATGTTTCTTTTGTGCATATATAGAAATGACAATATATAGGATTATGAATAATTATAAAATAAGAAAGTACAGATTATTTAGTGTTTAATATAAACTATTATCTTATACAGCCAATCATATATATGTCTCTGTTCACAGAAAAGTAGCACGTTAATAATAAGTATAGGTTTTGTTTGTTTCCATTGTAATCATTTAGCTACACTGGATTATGATTCACAATATATTCTGTGTTAGTTTGGGTGGAAGTAAAGAAATTTAGGAATGAAAGATGTTGCCAAGTATGCTCAGTAAATGTGCATTTAAAATTGTGTTAATTAAGCTAAGAGCACAGAGTTGATAGTGCAAATTTCATGTAATATTTGCTTAAAATAGGACTCTTTATCTGATTACATTTGTGCAAAGCCAACATAAAAATATTGAAATTACAATAAAGTGTGAGGAGTCATAGAGCTGGTACACAAGTATATGAAAAATATTGTGCTTCTTTTCTTTTCCTTTAAAATTTTTTTATTAATTTATTCATATTACATCTCAGTTGTTAGCCCTTCCCTTGTATCCTCCTATTCCTCCCTCCCTCCCACTTCCCCCCTTCTCCCCTCCCCTATATCTATGGTTGAGGGAGACCTCCTCCCCCTATATATGCTCTTAGAGTATCAAGTCTCTTCTTGTTAACTTGCTATCCTTCCTCTGAGTACCACCAGGCTTCCCCATCCAGGGGATATGGTCAGAAAAGGTGGGACCAGAATTCGTGTGAGAGTCTGATCTCACTCTGCACTCACCGGTGGAGAATATCCTGTTCATCGGCTAGGTCTGGGTAAGGGTTCGAAGTATGCTGCCTATATTCTCCTTTGCTGGTGCCTTAGTTTGAGGAGGACCCCAGGACCCAGATCTGCCTGTCATAAAGTTCTTGTAGGTTTCTTTAAGCTTATAAAGCAAAGTTTGATTCTGAAACCTGGATAATGACTGTAAGCTTACAGTCTGGCTCCTCTGGGCTTTCCTAGGACTTGAGACAATTTGAGAGTCTTTCATAAGAAGAGATAGGGAATGGAGATGGCTGTAATGAGAGAAAAAGAGGAGGGAGGGTGGAAGGGAAGAAGGGAGGAAGGGAGGAAGGGAGAGAGAGAGAGAGAGAGAGAGAGAGAGAGAGAGAGAGAGAGAGAGAGAGAGAGAGAGAGAGAGAGAGAGAGAGTTATCTTTTCTTTGGCTACTTTCAAGACTAGCTAATCTCAGGAGAGAGCTAATTTCTCCACTTCCTGACATATATAAGATACTGCCTACCAACAATGTTGGATTTCATTTGGTGATCTTCAAACTATCTCTTCTTTGACCCCTAAGTTTTGTATCATTCTTCCTCATATGTTTATGAGCACTCTAGAAAAATCATCACAAAACTTTTTATAGACACACACACACACCCTTAGCTTTGTTTGACAATTATCAGCCACTAAAATATATGAAAAATACTTTGATACACATGACATGTGTTTGAAATTTATATACTTGAAATGTTTTATTGTATTTTACTTTAGTTTTTGTGTGTATATATGTGAGTGTAATTGGGGTACCTGTGTGCATGCTATATGCACGTGTGTGTAGGTGTAAATGTGCCTGTGTATAAATAGGGGTGGCAGCCAGGGTACAACTTCAAGTGTCCTCCTCTATGAACCACTGCCTTGTTCTTGTGAGCGATGGTTTTTCCTGAACCTATGGCTAGTGTCTTTCCAGCTATGCTGCCACCCAGGAAGCCTCAGTGATCCTCCTGGCTCTATTTTCCTCAGAGCTGGGTTTAACAGGAGTGTGAAAGGAAATACCTGGATTATCCATGGGTACTTTTTAATCTTCTGAGTCTCCCTTTTAAGACTGAGGTGTATTTTCTAAATGTCATGTACATATTCACATTTATGCTATTCTGGTGCAACAGAAAGCAGCTGCAGTACAATTTTAAATAATCAACTTCTCAATATTTTAAAGGACCTATTTTCATATTTTTCCTGAAAAAATAATAAGAATTTTTTTTATTTTAGCTTGAGTTTAGTCATGCTTGCTTTGGACTGACAGTGAAAGGACAAAAACCAGCTATGGGTTTTTATATAACAGGGACATTGGCTCAACTATGTTCATAGCAGCCTTATTTGAAATAGGCAGAATCTGGAAACAACCTAGATGTCTCTCAACTGAAGAATGGATAAAGAAACTGTGACACATTTACACAATTGAATACTATTAAGCTATCAAAAACAAGGAAGTCCTGAAATTTGCACACAAATGGATGAAACAATCATCCTGAGTGAAGTAAGCCTTACCCAAAAAGACACACATGGTATATAGTCACTAATAAGTGGATATTAGCACAACATAGACATCCTCTCAGAGACTACCCCCAGCAGAGGGTCGGTCAAATACTGGGACTCACAGCCCTACTCTGGACGAAGCACTGTGAGTTGTATGGAAGAATTGGACAGTGGAAGGAGATAGGGGAAGGTTGTCAGGAGCTCCACAGGGAGAGTACCAAGGCTGGTGGATCAGGACCCAGGAGGCTGGGTGCACAAACTGATGCACCTACCAAGGACATTGCAAGCAGAGAACATAGACCCCCCCCCCCCCGTTCAGATATAGCCTATGGAAAGCTGATTCTCCACATGGGGAAGAAGGGAAGAATGGGAGACTTCCTCTAACAGTAGCTGTGGTGCCTGCGATTTGATTGTTGCTCCTTGGCAGAGAGACCCTGTGGGAACACAGAGGAAGGGTATGCTGATGGGAGCTGATAGGCTGTGGTCAGATGGTAAGGGAGGAGGACCCCACCTGTTAAAGGGCTAGGGGAGGGAAATAGGGCAGAAGAGGGAGGTAGAGTGGGAACAGGAAGATGAGAGCAAGGGTATTACAATCGGGATGTAATGTGAATAAATTATAATAAAAAAGTTCACTTGTGCAGATTTAACCACCACCATAAAGTACTAAGAGATGAAAACTAATCCAATTATGGAATTTGGAAAAAGGGTGATTATGGTTAGACAATATTTTTAGGGTCATATTTCATGAGTGTCTAGAAATGGCCGAGAACTTTGATTAGTTCCATATATTTTCTTTTCTAAGAAGCAGAATTATCTCCCATTATTCGTGGGTTTCTCTAAAATTATAAGTCCATTTTGAAAATAATATTAATAAAATCCACATTTATCATCTTTTTGTAATAATTAGTTATTCTCAGTACTTTATGGGTTTTGGCTTTACCAAGAGTTTTCCAGTAATGTTTTATGCCGTATATATAACTGTTTGTGTAGAGGGGATAGAGAGGGGAGGGAGCAACTATATACTTTTTTATTAATTTATTCATATTACATCTCAATTGTTAGCCCATCCCTTGTATCCTTCCATTCCTCCCTCTGTCCTGCTTTCCCCCTACTCCCGTCCCCTATGTCTGTGACTGAGGGGGACCTCTTCCCCCTGTATATGCTCACAGTGTATCTAGTCTCTTCTTGGTGACCTGTTATCCTTCCTCTGAGTGCCACCAGGCCTCCCCATCAAGGGTACGTGGTCAGAAATGGGGCACTAGAGTTTGTATGAAAGTCAGACCTCACTCTACACTCAACGGTGGAGAATATCCTGTCCATCGGCTAGGTCTGGGTAGGGGTTCGAAGTATACTGCCTATAGTTTCCTTGGCTGGTGCCATAGTTTGAGCAGGACCCCAGGACCCAGATCTGCCTGTCATAAAGTTCTTTTTGTGGGTTTCCAGGACCCTCTGGATCCTTCGATTTCCCAATTCTCCCATGCTTCTCTCACATAAAGTCCCAATAGGATGTCCTCCCCTCTGATCCACTTTCCTGGTAAGTAAAGCCTTTCATGAAACATAACCCTTGGGCCAGTGTCTCGATATAAGTGAGTATATACCATTTGTCTCTTTTTGCTTCTGGGTGAACTCACTCATTATGATAATTTCTAGTTCAATCCATTTGTCCACAAATTTCAGGAATTCCTTGTTTTTAATAGCTGAATAGTATTCCATAGTGTAAATGTGCCACAGTTTCTTTATCTATTCTTCTAATGAGGGACACTTAGGCTGTTTCCATGTTCTGGCTATTATACTTTTAATGGGAATGGCCAAAATGCCACTGAAAAATGCCAAAATAAACTTAACAAACATTCGTGATAGAAGGTATTCTCACTTAAATGTCAATTGTTCCAATATCAAAGAGCATAGACTAAGAGAAAGAAGATTTTTGTGCAAAAAGAAAAAAAAAACAAAACAAAAAACAAAACACACACACACACACACAGACACAGACACACACACACACACTCCCGATAAAGGAGATTAAAACACATGTTTTCTATGGTTATTCAGTGTTAAGTTCCTATCAAAAAAGGTTTTTCCAAAAGACATTATTTAGTATATGTATTGTACGTTTATGGAGTAGAGCATTCATAAATAAATGTTAGAGTGAGTTCAATACAATTTGAGGAAAAATCATGTGTGCATAATCTCGCCTTGATGCACCTTTGAGCACAAAAATGCTTTTGAAATGGAATCTTTTCCTGCCCTTCCTAATAGTGTTGAGGACATACTTCAAGTTCAATAAATATTTAATCATGATAATGGGATATTTTGAGGCTGCCTTCTAAAAATGTTGTAGTAAGCAGTGTGGTATTAATTAATATTCACAGACATTGAAAATGCCGGAGGACTACACATAAGCTGAGAAGTTGTGACATATTTTAAAAAGTAATTTAAAAATAATATTAAAAGGTTCTTTTATGCTCTACATTTATTTACTTAAATTTTCTCTTAATGATGATGTTGTAGATATTCTGAAATTAGATTTAGAATTTAACCTAACTGGGGATCAAGTATATATACCTTCCATAGATAAGGACAATGAAAGATAAGAAAATTGGCTCATTATGACTAGAAGAACTTTGTTGCAATTTTCAAGTGGAGTGTTACGTATGGTGTATGAGGAGATACCAGTAATTTAAAATGCGAAGTAAATAGAGTAGTACAGACAAAAATCATAGACATTGTGTGGTATGAGACACCAAAGACAAAATGTTTGTTGAATGACTTATATGGGTTGTATTATTGGTTTAGTATCATATGCAAGCTTGTTGGCGTTTATCAGAGAATATCAGCGAATATCAGAAATATACGAGGCATGCCAAAGCCAATGAAGCAGGGAGAAGCAAGCTACACACATCTTCCTGTACTTCATGAGCATGGATTTGATCTCTACCAGAACTTTCTCATTTGACGAGCGGGTCTTTGGGTTGAGGATGGATCATGTCTTTTTATTATTTATTTTTTATTAATTTATTCTTGTTACATCTCAATCTTTATCCCATCCCTTGTATCCTCCCATTCCTCCATCCCCCCCCCACAATTTTCCCATTATTCCCCTCCCCTATGACTGTTCCTGAGGGGGGATTACCTCCCCCTGTATATTCTCATAGGGTATCAAGTCTCTTCTTGGCTACCTGCTGTCCTTCCTCTGAGTGCCACCAGGTCTCCCCCTTCAGGGGACATGGTCAAATGTGAGGCACCAGAGTACGTGAGAAAGTCATATCCCACTCTCCACTCAACTGTGGAGAATATTCTGACCATTGGCTAGAAAGGGGCAGTTTATGCTGGCACTGGCTATTTGCCAGCATTTAATAAAGCACCTGGCTGTCTGTGCATTGTCTGCAATTAGACACATGCCCGAATCTGCTGCAGCTAGGATGGGCATTGCTAACTCACCAGGGTCTTGCAGGACACTTGTTCTCTCCCTACTGTTTTTCTTTTTCTATCTGTTATCATCAGTTCCAGTGGGTTGGCAGCTTAGAAAACAAAAGCATGGCAGCACTCATAGGTTTATTGTCTTGTTTATCTGTTCAGTTTTAGAGTGAATAAGGAAAACTTTAATGTACTGGTTTACATTTACATGTTTGATGACAAACAACCTTATGTTTTTAAGTGACAGGTATTTTTATAAGTACATGCGTGTTATAAACATTTGAATAAAAATTATCATATTGTAGTTAAATCTGATGTTTTTTTTAAATTTTTTGGTGTGTGTTGGAGGAGGGTTACTCTTATACAGTGAGTATTTTCTAATCCTTTATATTTTAACTAGAAAATTTGGGGTTAATCTTACATGCCCAGTCATCTTATAATGCAGAAATTATAGTATGTAGCAACTTGGTCACCTTACAGAGTCTTGATGCAATATTATCTGTTTAACATGAGCCAATTTGCAAGGAACAAAGCAAATAAGCTTAATACAAATGTATAAACAAGAAACAAGTTGTCTTCCAAACCAGAAAAGTCCTAAGGGATTTAGTGGGTGTGAGAACCAACAGCTGTTTCTTATTGGTATTGCCTGGTTTTCAAATAGATTACTGAGATTAGCTTGGAAGCAGGAGTGAGGGCTTACTCCCTTTTGAGAACTATTTCTTCAAGTTTATTAAGTTCTGAATGAGATTGTCAGGAAAATACAAAAATTACAAAAACTGTCATTGGGATCTCTTCTTCCTATTGGTAGTTCATTAAATACTGAAATTTCTGATGTCTACAAATTGGTTCAGAGACAACAACAGAGGTGAACTCTGTAGAAAAAACAACATTTCTATGTGGGCCAGTTATACACCAGTTGCGATGGATGAACGTAAATTATAACACCACAGAAGTATCAATACATTTATGCTGTGGAAGCACTATTCACAATAAATAACTCATGAAATTAGTCTAAGTGTATCAGTTAACAACTGAATAAAGTAAATGTGTTTTAAGTATACTGTGATGTCTATTCTTGTTTGTCAGTTTGACTAAATCTGGATTCAATTATAATTCAGAAAAATGGAGGACACACCTGAGAAAGACATTTTTGCTTGGTTTAAAGCAAAGAAATTCACTTCTAATCCAGACCTTTGAGTTGGGAAGACACACACCTTTGATCTGGGCCGCACCTTCTCCTGGAATATAAAGACATGGAAGAAAGAAGCTTTTGCCTTTGCCTGCTTGTTCTCCCCTTGCTACAACTCCACTGTCCATTCCTTCACTGGCATAAAGTTTTTTGGGACTGGAGCAGATAATGAAGACCAGCTAAAATATCCAACCTTTCCGACTGAACAACAGTTCGATTCTTGAAAAGTCACTCATAGACTACCATTTTTGAATTCATTGCACTATAGCTTGTAAAGGATTCTAATAAATTATGTATATATATTTAAATTTATGCATGTGGGCTATATATATTTATTTATGGGATATAGAAAGATAGATTAATTCAGTCTAAGAAATAATAACAGTGAGCTGAATGAATTACTCATTAATTTAAAGAGCATATAGCTCTTTAAGAGGTCTTGATTTCAACTAATTCCTGGCACTCAAGCTAGACACCTCATGACTACTTCTAACTCCAGTGGGCACACACGTGCACAAATATACATACATATATCCACACACATAATATAATTAAATGTAATAAAAGCAAATCTTAACAAAAATGTAAATACACAAAAGCAGAAGAGGGCCTCATTAGGAAGAAGGGGATTGGAAGGATAATGGAGATGAAACAGAGCAATGAGCTGAAAAATGATAATTTTATTATATATATATATATATATACATACATAAACATGGCATAATAAAATCATCACTTCACTCCATTGAATATGTGCTAATAGAAGAATACAAGCAGAGGAAGGGAGATGGATGGCAATCGTGGGGAATAGTTGGGAGAAAAGAGGGAGAAATCTTGTCCTTAGTCAAATATAAAAAACTAAGTTTATCTCTTCTCATACATATTTTGCTTCCAGTCATTCAAAACACTGAGGTGGGAGTTCAGGTTCAGTATGGGCAGCTTTGCCAGGCGTAGTATTCCAAATAAAAACAAAAGAAAGAAGAGATTTCAGTACTCCTTTTATCATTTATATGTACTAAAATAGAACTTTCAAATATTTTAATTAAGGTGTCACTCTCAATTATACTGAAATGACTGTTATTTTTAATTTTTGAGGATTTAAAAGCATTTCTATGTCTCAAGTAAATTTACTGCCCTTATTTCTCAAAAACAGCTCAAATAATTTGGTGTAAAATTGTGCTCTATGTATGAGAAAAAAAGCCTACGGAGAATAATGTCTTTTTCAAAGAAAATGTTCAGTGAACATTTTACCATGATTATTGATCAATGTATCAAGTCAGGGAATCACATGGATGTTGAGGGAGTTTCTTGTATTCAGATACTTTTTATAACCAATCTAGAGACAGGCTAAAATGAAGCATTTCATGTAGAAACCATGAATATAATCCAATTAAGAAGATAATTCAGGACTTCATAGAATGATTAAGCTGTGGTTCACAGAGAAACCACTGAACACACACACTCTCTCTCTCTCCTCTCTCTGTCTCTCTCTCTAAAGTAGTTTTTCCAATTCCATAAAATAATTCAAAAACTGTAGTTTTTACACTGACACGGAAGGAGAGATGATGATGATGACGATGATGGTTATGGTGATGGTAGTGATGAATTATTTTTTCAATCGTGCACTGAAATCCCTCAGTTATTAATGTTCTTTGTGTCACAACTAGGAGGTTCTGTGGAATAACCAAGTACAAAAGGTCAATTTTCATTCTACATTGTATTGATAAATTATATAATTATTCTCTTTTAAAAGTTGAGAATCTACATCTATAATATCTCAATAACATGACTGTCAAAATAGATATTTATAAAGTTGATAATACTAGACATACCAAAGTTTGTAGAATAGCTCAGGAAGTTTCAACCATATTAAAAAACTACAGCAAACAGAATAATGCTAAGCATAAAATACTGTTCTCTAATGAATAGAACACGAATTAGTTATCTGATACTAAATGGTAAGCCCTGAAAAAATATATACAAGTATTAAGACAAATCTATATGCATTTTTCAAAAACTACAAAACATTAAGTTGCATATCTCTAAGTTCTAAGTATAGAGAAAGCTTGTGTTTATGTTCTTTCATTTGCATAATTAATGCACTAAACCTAACGACATTTAAGATTTAAAATGCTTATATATGCAAGAACTGTTAACATTTGATTAGCCAGAGTCTCTAGAGAAACATAACTGATAGAATAATTTTATATTAAAGGGAAAATATTAGATTGTATCTTATGGTGTGAGTAGTACTTCAACAAAGTATGTTTTACCTAAGGCTAGTAGGTATAGTTCAAGAGTCTGAATACCTGAATGCTTTAGTAATCTTAAATGTTGTTGACACCAGGAAGAAATCTTAGGATGTTAGTTGTCTTTAAACTATACTGGAAGTACAAAATCCTGGGTTCTAATACCAAGAACAGAATGCAAAAGAAGAAACAGCAGCAACAGATTAGATGGAATAACCAGCAATAGCAAAGGCAAGCAAGCAAAACTAAAACTTTTTCTTTGACTTCTCTTTATCTGCCCTGTGTACATAAAGGGCTTCACAGTTTAGGGTAGGAGGCGGCCCTTAAAATAACACAATCAAGAAAACTGCTGAGGGCATACCTAATGTCTTAATTTTTAGTTGCTTCCAGGTTCATAAGAGAAGTTCAAGTTCACAACAAAGATTAATTATAGCAGTGCTAAAGAAGAACAGATTTCATTATCATTTTCTTGAAACATAACTTACCAATGAAATTATTAAAGATGTCAAATATATGTGTTTTATCAATTTCCTTTTTTTAAGATGCCTTGTTTTGAATTATTGTTCAGAGTTGTTCAAGAAATGTCTAAAACATTTCGGTTATTGGTATTGCTCTTAGTTATCCCTCAAAAGTAGAAGGTAAGTTCCTAATGAACTTTATTTTTATTTTTTAAAATTTTTTATTAATTTATTCTTGTTACATCTCAATGCTTATCCCATCCCTTGTATCCTCCCGTTCTTCCCTCCCTCTCATTTTTCCCTTATTCCCCTCCCCTATGACTGTTCCTGCGGGGGATTTACTTCCCCTGTATATGCTCATAGGGTATCAAGTCTTTTCTTGGTAACCTGCTATCCTTCCTCTGAGTGCCACCAGGTCTCCCCCTCCAGGGGACATGGTCAAATATGAGGCAACAGAGTTCATGTGAAAGTCATATCCCACTCTCCACTCATCTGTGGAGAATGTTCTGTCCATTGGCTAGATCTGGGTAGGGGTTTAAAGTTTACCGCCTGTATTGTCCTTGGCTGGTGCCTTAGTTTGAGCAGGACCCCTGAGCCCAAATCTGCCTATCATAATGTTCTACTGTAGGTTTCTAGGACACTCTGGATTCTTCTACTTTGCTATACTCCCATGCTTCTCTCATCAAGAGTCCCAATAGGATGTCCTCCCCTCCGTCCCAGTTTCCTGGTAAGTGAAGGCTTTTGTGGGACATGTTCTTGGGCTAGTATGCAGATATAAATGAGTATATACCATTTGATTCTTTCTTCTTCTGGGTTAACTCACTCATTATGATCATTTCTAGCTCAATCCATTATCCACAAATTCGAGAATTCCTTGTTTTTAATAGCTGAGTAGTATTCCATAGTGTATATGTACCACAATTTCTTATCCATTCTTCTACTGATGGACACTTAGGCTGTTTCCATGTTCTGGCTATTATGAATAAGGCTGCTATGAACATGGTTGAGCAAATTTTCCTGTTGTGTGCTGGAGCATCTTCTGGGTATATTCCAAGGAGTGGAATAGCTGGGTCTTGAGGAAGCCCTATTCCCAGTTTTCTGAGATAGCACCAGATCTCAGGACAGCACAAAGTGGCTGTACTAGTTTGCATTCCCACCAGCAATGAAGGAGTGTTCCTCTCTCCCCACATCCTCACCAGCATGTGGTGTCTCTTGAATTTTTGATCTTAGCCATTCTGATGGGTGTAATATGGAATCTCAGAGTTGTTTTGATTTGCATTTCCCTGATGACTAAGGAGGTTGAGCATTTTTTTAAGTGTTTCTCACCCATTTGATATTCCTCTGTTGAGAATTCTCTGTTTAGTTCCAAGCCCCATTTTCAATTGGGTTATTTGGTTTGGTGGTGTTTAATTTCTGAGTTCTTTATATATTTTGGATATTAGACCTTTGTAAGATATAGGGTTGGTGAAGATCTTTTCCCAGTCTGCAGGCTGTCGCTTTGTTCTCTTGACAGTGTCTCCTGCCTTACAGATGCTTCTCAGCCTTATGAGTTCCAATTTATTAAATAGGGAGATTACAACTTGGAATCATTACCTTCCTTGACAAGCTCCTGCTAAGATCCTTAGAAAAAGTTTTCACTCTTAGTGAGTTATTTCTGAATACATCGTTATCATTACTAATTGTTATTTAATTATTCAGTAAAGCAGTAACAATGATAACCATATAGCAATTGATTCAGTGGCATTATGTATTACATTTTGGAATTGAGTTGACCCTCAGAGTTCCTTCTTTTAGGGTATAAGATTAAAATCCCAAATAAATACTATAAATTCATACAAATAGATGAAAGATTTCTTCTCTTATAAATTAATACTTACTCAAATTATATTTAAATTTCTGTTTGTCTGTTTTTTATATTTCGACTTTTTATTTAATATTTACAAAAGAGCATTCAAATTTACAATTGCAGAGAATATAGTTGAGAAATGTAATTTTGAAAGCAAAGGAAAATTATGAGGATACCAATATAAATTCAGTTAGCTATAAATCATTTACTTACTTCTCAATAATTTCATCTGTCTTTATTGTATATATCCTCATAAAATATTTAGGATTTAACATACAGGGAAAATAGATTATGTTCTAACTCTATCTGGCTGAAGGAGAAAGTGCCTAGGAGAATTTTTCTGTCTTCTGGCTAAAATGCCGTTATATGATAATGTAACAAGATATTAACAGCTTTCAAGCATCTTCACATTTGGTGGCAGACCTCAGATATGCTTTTAAACTCATTAGCTTCATGTTTCTTTAGGATAGTCTTGTATCCTAAAAGTGACTTTCCTATAGAACTTGGGGTCTATGAAAAAGCAGGACAGTGAGAGTATAAAGGAATAGCAAACATCTATGTTCCAATCCAACATTAACCACACTCTCATATTCTACAGATAATATTGTCCAATGTCAAGTAAACATGATTAAATTATATTCCAAGTAGGAGTATTGTTCATGAAGTGTAGCAGGGACTTCTGTCCCATTCCTTTGTTCCTCTGAAGGAGGATTCAATGAATATCTTTACTGTCTTCACTTTCCCTTTGAGTCATTCTCATTCACTCTGAATGGCTCCCAGCTAATCTAAAATTTCATTAATTTGTATAGGTTTACACTCTAGAACAGAGACTAGGGCCACCTACTGCTAGAAAATGGTAATCATGTTATACAAATGACTTAATTGTCACCATCAACTAGTAATGGTTTCCTTCATGCCATGAGGACCTTCCAAAAAAAATCTTAAAAACAATGTTTCCCAGGCCTTACATTGATCAAGATTGTTTGATTGTACATACTTTACCATATCTCATATTTTCTGTTTTTCCATAACTGTAAAGGTATTGTCAGTAGTTTTGAAAACAGGCTTTAGAGCATTGGTCACAGATTGTTTTTCAGTGTTATCAGACTGAATAACTTATTTTCTTACATAACCATGCCACTGTGGCTGAATACATAAGACTGTGGTTTGCCAGAATTTCCAGTAGAAAAATGGTCCAAGGAAAAATGAAATAGTCTACTGAAATCTTATTTCAAATCCTAATGACATATGTAGTATATAGGCAACATATGCTTACTTGGTATATTTTGTCAAAGTCTCATTCCATCATAAGATCACCTCACATTTTGAAATATAATGTTCCGATTAAATCTAGATATAATGAGGCTCTGACTATAGTTTCTTAAGTACAACTTTTATCTGTGATTTCAGTTGAATTTTACTTGTCCTTAAGACTAAATCAGTACTCGATTATCTAAACCATAAATATTAAGTTTTTAGTTGTAAAGAAGCTATAAGGCTAATTGGTAAATGCACCTGTTCAAAACAAAGATACCAGGGATTATTTTAAGGGTGTATGGGTGTGTCCAAATCAGTTAAGTTAAAATAAAGTCCTGGAAATGAAAGTTATTGTGAAAAATATTTTCAGCATAGTTAGTAACAGGAAAAAATGTGGATGGCATACATAAGGATGCCACAATAACCACATAGCAAACACACAGGACAGTCAGGAGAGAGAAAGATAAAAAAAAAAAAAAAAAAAAGTTGGAGGGCTAAAGCTTTATTTTTTTTTCAGTATAGAAGAAGTAGTAAGCTACGGCATTCAGGTAGAAATTTGGCATGTTTGAACGATTACGTTGTTAACTAAATTAAGGTCTTATTAGACAGGAGGAGAATAGCACCAAGCATAAGAATCCTCAGAAGAATGTCTCAGAAACTTATTTGGGCTCTAGGCTGCATTATTTGCGTTTGAAAGGTTGGCTCAGAGTATAAATATTTATTCTCTCTGGCAATTGGATAATTGTAGGAAGGGAATTCCTCCAAGCTCAAGATTAAACTTCAGAACATCAAAAACTTCTTTCTTCTCTTCCTCTTCTTGTCCTCCTCCTCTTCCTCCTGCTCTTCCTTTTTTTCTTTTCCTCCTCCTTCTCCTCTTCCTCTTCCTCCTCCTCCTAGTACTACTACTATTACTACTACTACCATTATTATCCCAAAGATGAGTTTGGAGGACTGCGCTCTATTTTGAAATGCAGTTTGGTAATTACAGGAACTCACTGAATTAATTCATAGTGAGAATGAGGCTGCCTTTCTATAACTTTTGTCCTCTATAGTCATGGTAATGTTCTCTAAGTCAATTTTCTTTTACATAACATTTAACATTCACATACATTTATAACTGATTTTTTTTTTCTGCTTTGGTATTTTTGGAGTATTCTCAGAGATAAGAGACAATAACTGTGTCACCTCATTCTTATTTAGTGAAAGCATTTACTTTAAATGTTTAATATTTTAAGTAATGGTCTTGCTATTATTAAATTTTGCGTGTGTTGTTTCCACCAGACAAATATTTTATCTTCAGTCTTTCTATCATACAGAAAGAAACTTTTTGATGATGCCTGAGAGCTGCCCTCAAATAAGGATTATCAAGGTAAGTACTGAAGAGACAATTTGATGCTATCTACATTTAATAAAGAAAGTGGAGGACTTTTTCAAAAAATTGTTTGCCGATATGGCAATTCTATTGAACTATGGACACACACTGTTTATGACTACATGCACAGAATCAAGCCAGCTAAAATGTCAGCATGGCTGTGAGGGGGGCTAAGAATGGCCTGCCACTGTGCGAGACACTAAAGGCTATGAAAAATGTTGAAGTAGAGGCTATGGTTTTTCTTCATGTTCCCAGTTCTTGATGGGCTGCCTGTGTTCCAATGAATGTCCCTAGACCCACTAACATTGTGAGAGCAAGTAATGGATTGAGTGATCTTAAAAGAAGAACACGTGAAGTTAGGGAAAAATTGGTAGGAGGTTATGAAAACTAGGAAGGGAAGAAAGGGATGGGTTTGATCCAAAACACATTATGTTCATATATGAAATTCCCAAGCATGAATATTTAAAAAATAGTTCATGCTTGCAAATCCCACATAGTGAAGCTCTTGTTAGTTTAGTGTCCTCGTGACAGAGGTTAGTCGCTTAGATTTTTCAAAAACCTACTTTATTTAGGAATTTAAGCTTCTAACCTGCTGAGCAGAGGTAGAAGAGAACGAAAGTTTATAGGTGGGAGAGATGTGGACCTTTTTGATATAGATCCTTAGGGTAATTCCCCTCTTGTGTGTCAGAATACCAAACAACACAATCAGTAGCAGCAACAGGATCCAGAAGAGAAACACCAAAATGCCATCGAATTGTCCTGAGTCAGTGGAAGGGGCAAGACTCAGCCGGAGTTCCACAAGAAATTCTCTGAAGCATTTCTCTCTGCAAAGTGAAGTGAATAAAAATGAAGAGAAGCAAAACATTGCAAGGCATAGTGATGTCTCTCTGTCCATGAGCTTCTATACATCCCCTCTCAGAGAACAGATGAGGTGGTTTTAGCAACTGGAAAAAACAGCCCCCCTAGCACAAGACAGCTTCCAGACAAGCATCAGTGGCCCTCTCACAAGGAGTCTCTTTTTTCCCCTAACAAGGACATGAGGCTGACTTCAGTGGTGGAATTATACTCCTGCATGCCATGCTTTGACAAAAACAAAAACCACATTCATATGACACAACTGAGTTTTCAGTAAAACCAAAACCTTCAACTTCAAGTAAGCAGTGATTTAAGCACATTGTCTTTGTATTACTTGAATAACTAATCTCTTGATGAGCAGCTTTGATCTCTTGAAAGATTGTCCTTTGTTATTAAACGTGCCCAGACATCACGTCTTTTATGTTTGCTTTATAAGATTGCAATTCTTTATATAGGCAATGGTTGGCGAGGGACCTCCTCTCTGGCTTCCAACTCACAGGGATACCCCTGACTCTAGCTTTGGAGTGCTACAAGTAAGGCATGTGCTACCATGCCCAGTGGAGGCATGACTTTTAATATTTCTTGGATCTTGTCAAGAAATTTTTACAGTCATATTCTTTGTCTTACGGCTCAAAAATTGTCTTTGAAGTCTGTTATGCTTTATGTTTTTAAAAAAGCTATTTTTTCTTTACTTTTCATTTATACTCAGTCCTCTGATTCAGTATGAGAATATACATCAAACAAAAAGTCATGGATCCTGTATTATAATAGTGCGTTATATTTATCTGTCTTTAAGTTTTATTATAGAAACTAGGAGTAAAAGGATGGCACCTTCAAAATTCACTAAGAAAATTTGTTTTGTGGATCTTTATCTTTTGAAAGATATATTTACTGCTGTACCTACAACTGCAGCCTCATATATGCCATGAACTAATAGAACGCTACAGTTGCTTTTGGCATTCATTTTTGCCAATTGTTGTTGTTATTGGTGGTGGTGGTGGTGGTGGTGGTGGTGGTGGTGGTGGTGGTGATGGTGGTGGTTTTCTGAGACCAGGGTCTCTCTGTGCAGTCTCCTCTGTCCTGGACTGATTTATAGAATCAGGTTGGCCCAGAACTCACAGTGATCAGCCTGCCTCTGTCTCCCTGAGTTCTGGGATCAAAGCTGTCCACCATAACATCCAGCTCATTTTCATCCTTCTTGAAGGTCAACTTTCTTCCTAAAAAATAACATACAAGCCTTATCTATTATGCTATTCAAAGTCACCAAGTCCTGGTTAGCTCACAATTCAATAAGTTTTTCACAATTCAATAACTTTTTTTTTCTATACCATAATTCTCTGAAATCCAAATATATAATAACTATCCATTGCTATGTCACAAATCACTTGTAATAATAAATATTCACCCTATTTTATTTTTTGTTCTCAGAGGTCTGAAATCTGCATGAAGGGTAGAGGGACACCTGTGATCCAAGCTTTCCATTTTTACTATAATAGCAAAACTGTCTCAAGGTCTCAGTGAAGTCTAAATATCTTTTTAAACCCTTATTCCAAGTTCTTTCACATAACAGCCACAGAGCATTCCTTTATGACATGACAGCTGCCTTTTCCAGAGAACAGTAAAATGGAGTCTAAGAAAGCCTACCAAACTCACTCTCTGCTTGTAATCTATTATTATAAGAGATGTATTTGAAACTGTTACCTCATCCTCCTAATCATTTCTATAGAAAGTAAAGCAGAGTATATTCCATGTGTGATTTGCCAACTAAAAAAATGAATAAATAAACAGAATGGATGACAAATACTCCTGTCTAAGATGTTTTCACATTACTATTTCATTATAAACTGTTTTGTGCATGATAGCACTTTGTGTATCTGGTCCTAAAACAGATGAACACTGAATGAAAAAAGAAATGAAAGAAACAAAGAGAAAGAACGAAAAAAGAAAGAAAAGAAATAAAGAAAGAAAGAAAGAAAAGAAAGAAAGAAGACACCTTACCTTAGGGGCAACTTTTAATCTATTTATTTATATCAAATAATGTCCTCAAATATTTTGATATGGGAACAAGAAAGCACAAACATTTCCTAGGTTCTGATAACAATATCAGCAAGACAAATCAGTCTGTTTCTCTCCAACTATATTATTGGATATTATCAGTCAGTAAGACCAGCTCAGTCAATGGTATCAAATCTCTGCACAAATAGTAGAAGCAAAGTTTACTGTGAATCTCTTTAAATGATTTTTTAAGTTGCTTATGAAATAAACTATAAAACAGGGAGTTATATTGACTGGACTTTACATGAAACAATTTAGAATTTCTACGTGCAGTGCTCAAGGGTATATTTTGTATATGTTAATGTGCAGATGAAAGTGTTCTAATAAGTTTCAACTGAGAAATAGTTGGTTAATGAGAAGAAAAAAATTAAGATTAGCAGATTATTATCATTAGACTATTAAAGTATGATAGCTGTGTATCAAATCTTCTTCCTAATAGGACAATGATATAGAAGGTCAATCATGTTGTCTCTAATTCTCAAGGAGGGTTTTCTTTATCTCTGATTCATGTTCAAAATGGGAGATAAAGAGATGAAGTAAGGTCTCCAAATCTTATGTAAACCTATTTTGATCATAATATCAGCAATGCCAGTTAAAAGTTAGACTATAATAGAACCAATTTCACTTAGGATCCACTAGACACACCTGAACTGTTTATGTCTGGATGAAAAGAACTATTGTGACTTTTATTTTTGAAAGTATTGTGAGGAAAATTACGTCAGTACACTTAACCTGACTTTTGCCACCTACAACTCTCTTTGTCCGTGTTCTGTGCTATGAAGAGACACGGTGGACAATGGCAACTCTTTTTTTTTTTTTTCTCTCACAGTCTCTGCTTTTTTTATTAATTTATTCATATTACATCTCAATGGTTATCCCCTCCCTTGTATCCTCCCATTCCTCCCTCCCTCCCTCCCATTTTCCCCTTATTTCCTCCCCTATGACTGTTCCTGAGGAAGACTTCCTCCCCTGTATATGCTCATAGGGTAGCAAGTCTCTTCTTGGTAGCCTGTTATCCTTCCTCTGAGTGCCACCAGGTCTCTCCATTCAGGGGACATGGTCAAATATGAGGCACCAGAGTATGTGTGAAAGTCAGACCCACTCTCCACTCAACTGTGGGAGAATGTCCTGTCCATTGGCTAGATCTGGTAGGGGGTTGAAGTTTACGGCCTGTATTGTACTTGGCTGGTGCCATAGTTTGAGCGGGAACCCCGGGCATAGGAGAATGGCAAAGTTGAAGGATCCAGAGGGATCCTAGAAACCACAAGAAGGAAAATTATGATAGGCAACTCTTATAGGAAGAAAGTTTGCTAAAAAATTTAAGAGGTCCACTATAATGATGGAAAGCATGTGGCTTTGAGGAGGACATGTTGTGAGAAAATAGCTGAGAATTCTTCATTAGACCTGCAGGAAGAAAGACAGAGACTCTGGACTTGACTTAAATTTTAAACCTTAAAACCCACCCTGAATGACACACATCTCCCAACAAGGTTATACTTCCTAATCCCTCCCCATAATGCCCCTACCTGATGATTAAACTCTCAAGTATATGTTCTTATGTGTTCCTTTCTTACTTGAACCATGACAAATATAACATAATAAAATTAATCACTGATGTATGGCTGGAGTTAGCTTTTCAAAGTTAAAATAGGGTTTTAATGAAAGAAGTATTATAGTTATGATGAAGATAATGGTCTGAATTCTTACTCTGTCATTTATCTCATTTAATGCAAATTAATGTATCTTTCTTGCATAAATAAGAGCATTAAAATCTGAAACAACCATGGTGGTCCAAAATGAAGGCAAATCTAAAAGGAAAGTTGAAAAGTTATTTTATGTACCGAGTCTTTCTTAACTAACAATCACTAAAAAACTACTTCCTTAAATTTGTTTCTAGATGATAGAGTTGCTAATTTGTGTTTTAATTTTTAACCCACATTTAAAAATTCTTGAATTCTGACTTTTAACTTTCTTCGTGCCCATTTTTAAGGCAAGCACAATGTTTAAGCTAAGGAGTTTCTTGTCAGTTGCAACGACGCTTGCTTTAATTTTATAAAAAGAGAAATGGAATATGTGATTAGTATAACATAATTGGAGCTGAAAAAATTGAAAATCATAGTGCATAGAGTAATAATTCAGCTGTTGAAAATTCAAGAGCACAGGGCTAGCATGGTGATATTTGTTCATACATATATTTATCTAATTAAATCATAACCTGCATTATTATGGCTTCATATTACATTAGAATTAGAAGTTCTAAATATTTTGAGATGTTTTTAATATAAAGGAGTATATACCTACACTGTACGAAAATCTACATTTCATGTAAGGACATGAACAGTTACAGATTATGATATCTGTGAAATCATGAAATCAATCTCCAAAGGATTCTTAGATATGCTTGGAGATATTATGTAGCACACAAATGCCATTGTGATGTCAATGGCCTGTTCTGAAATTTTATTGGCAGCTTTCTTTTATCTGAAATGGTACCCATAATATATATAATAGGCAACCATTTGCAGCAAGCATGCTGAGTTATTATTTCCATAGATTTTCTGACAGAGATTATTGGCCCAAATTGTCTGCTGTAGAAAACCTCATTCATCCTCATTAATATGTTCAATTTTGAAGTGTTTCCCAGATTAAACTGATGAGAGGAACAAAGGGAAGATGCCCAAGGGCACCTGAGATTGCAGGTGATCATGCTGTTTAGAACACCTACATGTCATTTTGTATATCATCCCCTTAGTATACTCAGAAACATCTATTTCAAGAACTGAACGGAGCTAATATGTTTGTGCTGAATCATAACTTGATCGGTATTTTTTAGATCATTATGACTCTGCGGATATATTTTCCTTACACCCAACCCACCACCAAATTCTTAGGAATTAATGACTCCAAGTTCCTGCTTAAGTTTTCCGTCTTTGCTTTCAAAAGCTTCACGTTCAGTGGACAGTTACACATTTCACCTCCCATCTACTTTAGTGAATTTCAGAAGCTTTTCAAAGTATTTCCTAAAATTGATGCTTCTGGGATGACAAAAACCCCAGGAGTCCCACAGGCTTTCACATATTCAGACAGTCTTTAATTTGTCTCTCAGTCTTAACATGAATTATATTATTGCCTCATTCTTAAAACTTGACTCCATCTTTTTCAATGTATTTTCTCTTTTCTTTTCTTAAAGGAAAATTAGAGACCTGAAACGTTTTAACACAAAACAATTTTATAAAATAAATTCACTCCTTTTAGAGTCTATTCATTATATTTAAAAAATGTAGTGAAACTTGAGATAGAAATTTAAAATTTTCAAAATATGAACTTTTGATTCATTCTTTACCCCAAACACTCAATTTAAGTGATTCTGAAGTTACTCACTCTCTTAATAAGGAATATTTTCATTAAAAAACTATGTGACTGAAGTAATAATATTTTCTATTTAGGAAATTACCTTTAGTAATTTTCCTTTAATGGTAGGCTAATCTATCATGGAATTTCAATAAAGATTACAGAAAGTTTCATTTATTTGATTTTAAGAGGAATTTTCTTTTTCATAAATGGAGATGGGGAGATTAAGGATTATAATGAATGGGCATGTAGACACAGAGGTTTAAACAGAGAGAATGGTAACAAAGAACCTAGATTTACCATCCTGTCACATCAATGAGGATGTATGCTCCACAGAGGATCCATGACTGGTTAAAAAAATCTCAGTATTAGTAACATACTTTCCTTTTTTGTGAATCTTACTCAGTTTCTCCTCTAGAATTCTTCATGAGTGTTATGTAAAGGTCTTTTTTGTTTTGTTTTGTGGGAAATGGGGAATTGTGTCTGTTTATCTATGCTTTGCCACTTGAAAGCCACTTAAGTCTTTCATAAATTTTGTTATTAAATTATCTTATCAAATAATAAGTTTGCTCAAAGCATGTTCATTCTAACTTAATTTAGGTTGAATCTCTCTCGAAGCTTTCTTCAACACAGTGTCCCTTCCCCCAATCCTTGCTGACCCTTTCCACTATTAGTGTTTTCTATCAAATTTCAACACAATATTCTTCTCCCCTATTTCTTTCTCCGTTTAAACCATCTTATTTTGTTTCTTTGTTTGTTTTGCCTCTCATGGGCCCCTTTTTCCTTCTCTGACTTTTACATACTTTCATAAAATATAAACATATATAAATTAGGATCTAGGATTCTAGATCTCATGGTAGGAGAGAACACTCAGTTGGAAAATTTTATGGAACTAAGGCAGAAATCTGGGACACAGCAGTCTTATACGAGTTTTTATATACAACCAAGTAACAAGGAGACATTTTATAGGACAACTATCTTCCCATTATTTCTATTCCCAATGGAAATGAGGTGGCTTTGACTGATTTCTAAGGTTATTATTTCTACTACTATTAATAGCAATTGATGTTGAAGGCAGAATTGAACAGCTCCAGCCTACTAAAAACGTGGTTTTATATTGAGCTTTTCCCACAACTTCTTTAAAGGAATACTATGCTGCTCTGTGTTTATTTGGACTGTGGCCTTCTATACAGTTCGGTGCTTGCTTTATAGCTCTGGCTGCCCTAAAAGTTAGCAAAATATCTCGCTTAGCTTCCACATTACAAGAAGGGTGTTGGTATGGAGTTTCATCGTATACTTCTTGGCTGACTTAAAACTTAGTATGTATAAGACACTACTCTCAAACTTACCCTATTGCGTCACTCAAATGGTAGGTTTATAAATGTGTGCCACCACAGGGAATTATAACTTTTGTTTGTATCCAAACTGTGTCACTCAAAGTACACTTTTAGCCTGATGATACTCTGGTGCTTACCTTTGTAAAACAACATGAGAACTAAAATAACACACATTAGAATTTATTACCAACTTTATTACTGCAGGTTAAACATCTTATCATAATATTCTTTTAACATAACTAGGTATAGACTATCATTGTCAGACTGGTTGATTTTGCGGGAGGTTCTGAATGTGACCGTGTGCCAATCGTTAGTCAGATTGCTGCTTTAGATGAATTTAGAAAACATAAAGGCATTTAGGAAAAAATATCTTTACTTCTCACCATAGCATCAGTCCTCTGGAGAAGTAAACATAGGGATGCTTAGCCGCTTCTCTTGACACTGTTTACTTTCCAAATTCATTTCAGTTCCACATTGTCTGCTGCTGAAGATAAAGCAGAGATTGAGGGTTTCTGTAGGGTTGAAAGTCTTTGTCTTGAAATTGAAACACTTAGTTCAAGCATCAGTCCTGGGGAATAATTGTATTGGTTAGAAAACTACAAATCTGTAAAACACCAAGAAGATTACTATAATTGCCTTTCTAGCCACAGGTACAGTGTACAATGAAAACATATTATGTTTATTCTTAGTAGTTAACACATTTTTCTGCTTTTTATAAAGAATATATTATAAAGAATATATTACAATATTTGTCATTTCATACACAATATGAAAAAAGAAGCAGAAAAACGAATGTGAAAAGCATTGCCCTCAGTGAAAAGCACATTGTCAGAGAGGTTGAAATATGGATGCATTTTTTCGTACATCTCTCAGATATGTTCAGCAATAGAACTGCTTTTAAAACACACTATTAGAAATTAGGACAACAATCCAGGCATGGTGCCACATGCATGTAATCCCAGTACCCTGGGAAACAGAGGAGGTGGATCTCTAGGAGTTCAAAGCCAGTTTCATCTACAAAGTGAGACCAGGACAGCCAGACTACACAGAGAAACACTGTCTTTAAGAAATGATATTAGGACAGCAAACTAAATACTCACCAATTTCAAAGAATATTCCATAATTACTTAAAATTTGACGAGGCAAAGGGAGCTGGGAAAATATCTGCTTTGTAGTTGAGAAAATAGAAAAAAATAAGGTTTCATTAAAACTGTCCTTTTAAAATATTTTCATTCCATTTTACCTATTGAAATTAAAATAAAATTACATTATTTTCCAATTCCTTCTCTCATTCTAACCTTTTCATTTTCCCCTCTGCTCTCTTCCTTCTAACTTATCCTTTTTTGTTATTGGTATGTGTGTGCGTGTGTGTGTGTGTGTGTGTGTGTGTGTGTCCATGTCTTTGTGTGTGTCTGTGCATAAAGGTATAATTGCTCAGTCACTTAGTGTTATTTGTATGTGTATGAAATCAGGATATATTCATATATAATATATATATTCACATATAATATACATATACACACACACACATATATATAAAATAACCAGTCACTTGTTGCATACCTCTTTCTATTGCTCTCAGCATTCTTTAGTTTCCTACAGTTCTTTAGAAGTGGTGCCTTATGAGATATTCCTCCACCATGTTAATATTTTTGTTGGTGTAATATTTATTCAGGTCTAGTTCAAACAGTCATTTTGTTTTTGTTTTCATGGGCAAAGCTCCCCTGTCATTTCTAGTAAATGGCATCTTACAAGAGATTTCCAGGTTTTATCATTGTTACAATATTTCTGTCCTTTATTCATTAGTGTTACCCTAGTCTAAGGTGTATGAGCATTGTTGTAGATACGGCAGCTGGGTCTGGGCACTACATGACCAGTTGCTCTCTTTTTTTTTTTTTTTTGACCAGTGTTTATTTTGATAATATCTTTACATGTGTTATTAGATATGCTTGAGCTGATGCTATAATGTTAGGAATGAGAATTTAGAATGACAAATATGGTCTAGGTATGGAAGAAAAATATATTCAAAAGCCAATTTAATCTTCTGTTAGGCTCCACAGGAAGATATGCAAATTATATTATTGTATTGTTATACGTCATTGAATGTTAAAAGAGTTCATATTATTTATTTCTAATTTCACATATATAATTTCCCACATTTATCAAAGAGTATTTCCATTTTATGAACTGGAAATTGATGCAACTATGAAAATTGAAAAATCAGGACTTCACATTTCAGAATTTTCCTTAGTTTCCTCCTATTATGATTCTGGAAGAATACATTAGCATATGTGTCATTTTCTTTCTCTCCTTCAAAACTTAAGACACAATGACAGGTGTCAATGAATTAAAGAAGTTTCTCTATTCAGAACTGCATAAATTAACTTTTTGTTGTAGGTATTCTTATATTTTTCTCAAGGTGTCCTGCTTGCAGTCACAGAGTGATCCATCTGAAGATATTCTAAATATATTCAGTCAATCTAAATAGACACACAGTGAACCAAAGAACCATACCAGACTGGATTGCATTTCAAGTTGAACTTTGCAGGTTTCACTCTTATTTTGATATTTTTATTTCACAACACAGAACATTATATTAATATACTAAAGAAATTCAGGTATAACCTTGTTTGTTTGGGCTTGAACATCATAGGAAGATATAAGAATCAGAGAAAATTAGTGAGACAAATTTTGGGTTCCACTAAGAAAACCCAAGTTTGTTATCTCTATAGCTTGTGTTCATATTCTTCTAAATCCTGAAAAGCTTTTAAAAATTAATTTGTTCAATTTCATCTGGATTATAGTCTCCTCCCATGTCTCTTCCATGCCCACTCTTCCCATCTCCACTCCCCTCCTCCACTATTCCTCAGTAATGGGGGGCCATCCTCCCACAAAATCTGTCCTCAGCCTATCAAGTCTCATCTGGACTGCTTGTATCCTTTTTCTCTGTGGCCTGGTGAAGCGGCCCTGCCAAGGAGAAGTGATCAGTTTGTGAGCACCGGAGTTCATATCAGAAGTGGTCCCTATTACCCATTGATGGCATCCACAAGAAGACTGTGCTGTTTTCTACTACATCGGAGGAGAGGGTCTAGGTCCTCACCATTCATGGTCCTTGCTGAGTGCATCAGTCTCTAAACCACCTTCCTCCTCCACCTGGATTTGTTGGCTACATTGGTCTCCTTGTGCAGATACTGTCCTCTCCAGGTCCTTCTATTCCTCAGCTCTTCCACAAGACTGTCTGTGCTCTACCCCAAAGTTTAGCTCTCTGTCTCAGCATCTGTTTGGATCCCTTGCTGGTTAGAGTCTTTCAGAGGACCTCTATAGTAGGCTATCTTCCCGTTCCTTCTCTACAACAGCTTCTGATGTTTATTCTCTGTAGGGTCCTACTTGTTACATAGCTTCTTTAAGTCTGTGTAGTGTATATTGTTATCCTGTATTATGTGGCTAAAATCTGTTTATAAGTGAATATGTACCATTCTTGTCTTTCTTGGTCTAGGTTACCTCATTCAGGATGATTCTTTCTAGTTCCATCCATTTGCTGAAAAATTCAAGATTTCCTTTTTTTTTTTTTTTTTTTTTTTTTTTAATACCTTAGTAGTATTCTATTATGTAAATGGACAGTTTTTTATCCATTGTTTTACTGGGGGACATCTATGATGTTTCCAGATTCTGGCTATTATTAATAAAGCTGCTGTGAATGTAGTTGAGCAAAGGGCCTTGTATGATACCAAAGATTAGTATAGCTGGGTATTGAGGTAGCACTACTCCCCAATTTTCTTAGAAAGTATTGATTTCCAAAGTGGCTGTACAAGTTTGCAATTCCACCAGCAATGGAGGAGTGTCCCCCTTCCTCCTAATCCTCTTCATCATGTGCTGTCACTTGAGTTTTTGTTCTTAGTCATTCTGATAAGTGTAAGAGAACCTCAGAGATGTTTTGATTTGCATTTCTCTCATCACTTAGGACATTCAGCATTTCTTTAAAAATTTTCAGCCATTTGATATTGCTTTGTTGAGAATTCTGTTCTGTACCCCATTTTTAATTGGATTATTTGGTATGATGGTGTTTAATTTATTGAGTTCTTTATATATTTTGGATATTAGTCCTCGGTCAGATTCAGGGTTAGTGAAGATTTTTCCCAGTCTGTAGCCTGTCATTTTGCACTGCTGACAGTTGTCCTTTGCCTTACAGAAGCTTTTCAGTTTCATGAGAACCCACTTATTAATTGTTTATTTAGAGGGCTGATACATCAGTGTTCTGTTCAGAGTGTTTTCTCCCGTGCCAGGGTTCAAGGATCTTCTCCACTTTTTTCTTCTATGAATTTAGTGTGTCTGGTTTTATGTTGATATCTTTATTCCACTTGGACTTTAGTTTTGTGCAGGGTGATAAGTAAGGAGATATTTGCATTCTTCTACAGGGAAATATCCAGTTAGATAAGCACCATTTGTTGAAGATGCTGTCTTTTCTCCATTTTATGGTTTTGGCTTCTTTGTCATAATTCTTTTTTTTTTTAATTTTTAAATTTTATTTTATTAATTTATTCTTATTACATCTCAATGGTTATCCCATCCCTTGTATCCTCCCATTTCTCCCTCCCTCCCATTTTCCCCTTACTCCCCTCCCCTATGACTGTTCCTGAGGGGGACCTCCCCCTCTATATGCTCATAGGGTATCAAGTCTCTTCTTGGTAACCTGCTATCCTTCCTCTGAGTGCCACCAGGTCTCCCCATCCAGGGGACATGGTCAAATATGGGGCAGCAGAGTTCATGTGAAAGTCATACCCCACTCTCCACTCGTGTCCATAGGTCTACAGGTTTATGGATTTATTACTCTGTCTTTGGTTCATTTCCATTGATCTATGTCAATACCATGCAGTTTTTTTATATATCTTCTCTATAGTACAACTTCAGATCAGACATGAGGATACCTTCAGAAGTTCTTTTATTGTATAGGGTTGTCTTAGCTATTCAGGATTTTTTGTTTTTACATATAAAGTTGAGAATTGTTCTCTGAACACCTCTAAAGAATTGTTTTGGCATTTTGATGGGAATTGCATTGAATCTGTAGATTGTTTTTTGGTAACATGGCTGTTTTTACTATGTTAATTCTATTGATTCATGAGCACAGGAGATCTTTCTATCTTCTGATGTCTTCTTCAATATCTTTCCTCAGACACTTGAATTTTTTTTTTCAAACAAGCCTTTCACTTGCTTGGTCAGATTAAAAAGATACTTTTTGTGGCTATTGTGAGGGATGCAGTTTCTCTAATTTCTCTCCCGCCTGTTTATGTTTCACATAAAGGAGGGCTACTAATTATTTTGAGTTGATTTTATATCAGCCACTTGCTGAACATGTTTATCAGGTGTAGGTGTTTCTTGGCAGAATTTGGGAGTCACTTATGCATATTCTCCTATCTTCTGTGAATAGTGATACTTTGACTTCTTCCTTTCCAATTTGTATCCTTTTAATCTCTTTTAGTTGTCTTATTGCTCTAGTTCAGATTTTAAGTACTATATTGAAGAGATCCAGAGAGAGTGCAAAGCCTTCTCCTTTCCTGATTTCAGTGGGACTGGATTAAGTTTCTCTACCCTCAGTTTTATGTTGTCTACAGACTTGTTATATATTTCCTTTACTATGTTTGGCTTTGTGCCTTGTATCCCCAATCTCTCCAAGACTTTTAACGTGAATGGGTGTTGGATTTTGTCAAGTGCTTTTTCAATATTCAAGGAGATAATCACGTGGTGTTTTTTCTTTCAGTTTGTTTATATGATGGATTTCCTTAATGAATTTCCATATATTGAGCCACTCCTGCATGTCTTGGATGAAGCCTACATGGTAATGGTGAACAATGTTCATGATATCATCTTATATTCAGCTGCAAGTATTTTATTGAGTATTTTTGAATCAATGTTCATAAGAGAAATTGGTCTGAAATTCTCTTTCTTTGTATGATTTATCTATCAAGGTAACTGCAACCTCATAGAACGAGTTTTTAAATATTGTTCTTTTTCGACTTTGTTAAATAGTTAGAAGAGAACTGGTATCAGCTCTTCTATGAAGATCTGATAAAATTCGGAGCTGAATCCATCTGGTCCTGGGCTTTTTTTTTTTTTTTTTTTTTTTTTTTTTTTTGGGGTGAGAGAGTTTTGATGATTCCACCTATTTCCTTAGGAGGTAAGACTATTTACTTTGAACCTTATCTTGATTCAATTTGGTAATTGGTAGCTATCTAGAAAATTGTCCATTTCATTTTGATTTTCAAATTTTTGGAATATAGGCTTTTGAAGTAAGACCAAATGATTCTTTGGATTTCTTTGGTGCTGCTACGTATCTTTCTTATTACTTCTGACTTTGTTGATTTGTGTACTCTCCCTCTGCCTTTTAGTTAATTTGGCTAGTAGTTAGTCTACTGTTTTTATTTTCTCAAAGAACCAGCTCTGGTTTCATTGGTTCTTTAAATGGTTCTTTTGTTTCCAATTCATTGATTTCAACCCTGAGTTTGATTATTTCCAGCTACTACTCTTCTTGGGTGTGTCTGCTTTTTTTTTTTTTTTTTTTTTTTTTTTTTTTGTTGTTGTTGTTGTTGTGTTAGATATTTCAGACTGCTAGCATAGAATCTTTTCAGTTTTTTTTTAATCAAGGCTTTTAGTGATATGATCTTTCTTCTTAGCACTGCTTTTATTGTGTCCCACAAGATTGGGTAATTTGTGCTTTAATTTTTTTTGACTTCTGTAAATTCTTTTTGTATTTTTTTCTCTGATCCAGTGCTCATTGAATAAGGAGTTGTTCAGTTTCCATAGGTTTGTAAACTTTCTGTTATTTCTGTGTTGTTATGAGTTCAAACTTTAATCCACAGGAGTCTGGTAAGAGGCACATACATGGGGTTATTTTGATCTTCCTGTATCTGTTGAAATTTGCTTTGTGCCCAAGTATGTGGTCAACTTTGGAGAAGGTAGTATGAAGTGATAAGAAGAAGAAATATTCTTTTTGTTTGGGTGAAATGTTCTGTAGATATGTGCTCAGTTCTTTTGATTCATGAGGTATATTAGTTTCATTTTTTTCTCCATTCAGTTTGTCTTGATCATCATTCTATTTGTGAGGGTGGAGTGTTGATGTCTCCCCCTACTAATGTGTGGGATTTGATGAGTGATTTAAGATTTAGTAATGTTTTTTACAAATGCAGGTGCCCTGGTATTTGGGGTATATATGTTGAAACTTACTATGCTTTCTTGGTGGAATTTTCCTTTGATGATTAATGTGTCCTTCCTCTCTTCTGATTAATTTTAGTTGAAAGTCTATTTTATTATGTAATAGAATAGCAACTCCAGATTGCTTTCTGGGCCAGCTTTTTTATTTTAAAACCTCTTTCCAGCCCTTTAATCTGATGTAATGTCTGTCTTTTCTGCAGTGATATGTTTTATATGCAGGAGAAGGATGGGTCCTATTTTCAAATCCTTTCTGATAAACTGTGTCTTTTTATGGGAAAGTTGAAGTCGTGGATGTTGAGAGAGATATTAATTATCAGTGGTAGTTACTTTTTTATATTGTTGGTTGTGAGAGAGTATATGTGTGTTTCCTTTCTTTTGGTCTTCTGGATGTGGGGTTATTTATTTCCCGTGTTTTCTTGGATGTAAATACCTTCCCTGGGTTGGAGTTTTCCTTCTAGTATCTTCTGTAGGATTAGACTTGTTCCTAGGCACTGTTTAAACTTGGTTTTGCCATGGGGTATCTTAAATTTCATCTGGGGTGATTCAAAGTTTTAATGGGTATAGTATTCTGGGATGGTATCTGTGGTCTCTTGGTGTCTGCCTTTCATGTTCTCTGGTGAGAAGTGAGGTGTAATTCTGATAGGTTTTTCTTTATATGTAACTTGGACTTTTTCTCTTCCAGTTTTTAATAATTTTTTAGTTCTGTAAATTTACTGTTTTTATATTATGTGGTGGGAAGGTTTTCTTTTCAGGTCCGAACTATTTCGTGTCCAGTAGGCTTCGTGCATGCTTATGGGCATTTCTTTCTTTATGTTGGAGACATTTCCTTCTATGATTTTGTTGAAAAGTTTTTCTGGATCATGAAGCTTGAATTCCTTTTTCTATTTCTATTATTCTTAGGTCATTTTATAGTGTCATAGATTTCCTGGATGTTTTGTGTCAGGGACATCTTAATTTTAACATTTTTTAAAAGACTCTTTTTAATTATAATGTGGTAACATCACATCCAGATTGTAATCCCCTCACTCTTATCTCCTGTTCCCACCCTCCCTCCTTTTTCTGCCCTATTCCTCTCCCCTATACTTTGCAGTTTTCCTTATTATTATTTATTTATTTATTCATACTACATCTCTATTGTTAGCCCATCTCTTGTATCCTTCCATTCCTCCCTCCCTCCACTTCCATCCTATTCCCTTCCCCTATGTCTGTGACTGAGAAGGACCTCCTCCCCCTGTATATGATCATAGGGTGTCAAGTCTTTCTTGGTAGCCTGCTATCCTTCCCCTGAGTGCCACCAGGCCTCCCCATCAAGGGGACGTGGTCAAATATGGGGCACCAGAGTTCATGTGAAAGTCAGTCTCCACTCTTCATTCATCTGCGAGAATGTCTTGTTCATTGTCTAGATCTGGGTAGAGATTCTATGTTTACTGCACATACTGTTCTTGGTTGATGCCATAGTTTGAGCAGAACTGCTGGGCTCAGATCTGCCTATCATAATGTTCTTATAGGTTTCTAGGACCCTCTGGTTCCTTCTATTTCCCCATTTTCCTATACTTCTCTCACCTAGAGTCCCAATAGGTTGTCCTCACATCTATCCCACTTTGCTGGTAGGTGAAGACTTTCATGGGACATGCCCCTTAGCTAGTGTCCAGTTATAAGTGAGTATATCCTTTGAGTGTTCTGCTTCTGGGTTAACTCACTCATTATGATTATTTCTAGTTCAATCCATTTGTCCACAAATTTCTGGAATTTCTATTTTATTTGACTGATGTATCGATAACTTCAGTGGTATAATCTACAACTTGAGATTATTTTTTTCCATTTCTTGTGTTGTGTTGGGTGTCTGCAGTTCCTGTTCTCTTCCCTAGGTTTTCAAATTCCAGGATTGCCTCAGATTGTGGTGTTGTTGCTGTTATTGTTGTTTCTAATTCCCTTTTTACTTCTCAAATTGTTTTATTCATTTCTTTCTCCCCTTTGATTGTATTTCCTTTAATTCTTAATAGGATTTATTAAATCCCTTCACCTGTTTGAATATATTTTCCTGTACTTCTTTGAGAGAGTTATTGTCCTCGTTCACCCCTTCTAATGAACGAACCAACTCATATTTGAAATCTTCTCCTAGCCCTTCATGAGTATTAGTGTCTCCTTGCTTGCTTTGGTAGGAACACTGGTTTCCAGTGGTGTCATATGGTTCTGAGTTTTGCTGCTTGTGTTCTCACACTGGACTCTAGCCATCTGCTTGCCTCTGGTGTTAGCCAGTGCCAGTCTGGAGGTTTCTCCAGTGGGTTTGCTTTCTATGTCCCATTAAAGCCAGGCAGACCAGGAGTAGGCAAAGGGAGATCCAAAGTGATAGCTGTGTTTTAAGGGTCCCCAGAGGTCTCCTCAGTATGGTGGGCAATGGTTGTTGGAGCCTGCAAACAGATTAGCTCTGCTGAGTTCCCTTTCTATGTCGCAGTTGGGGCAGGCAGAAGAGGACCATGCTGAGTGTGCTCCAAGCTTAAAGTTGCTCAAGTGCTCCTCGTGCCTCCTTATGGGTTGTTTGAGACCTGACTCTCCTCTGATGGCTCACTTTCTGTGAACCAGCTGGGCCAGACTGGTAAGCAGCAGGCAGAGAGAGAGAGAATCAAACCCGAAGCTGCTTGGGTGTCTCACAGTCCTCTTCAGCTAATGTGGCCTTTGTCCCACACCCAGGTCACCTTTGCTTGTTCACTCTTTGTGTCCCAGATGGGCTGTCCTTTACACTTTTTAAAAAGTGGCTCAGGTTGGCATACTTAAAATTCTATGTCTACTCAAACTTGCATTTTACAATTCTCTACTTATATTATTTTCATTGTTAGTCATTCCTTCACTGTCTATTGTTTAGATTTTGAAACAGGCTTCCATGACTTGGAATCCCATGCTGAAACAATAAGAACACCAGAGCCTACCCACTGATCCACCAGGGAGCACTGATCAGCTTCCCTTTAAAAAGTCGTCTCCCATATATTTTTAGACAATAATATTTAGTTAGAAAGGCCACTTAACAACTTAGCTACTTAAATATTTTATAAATCAAGGTCACATATTTGCCTACTAGTGCTCTCAGGTACTGGGTATAGTTAATTTAGGCTCAGAGTTTCATGTGACAAATATAATTGTCCTTTTCTGTTTTCTTTACAGTGGAGTCTTTCTTTTCCTGGCTCTTTCTATGAAGTCAAAGAAATTTTTCATTACAGTTTAGATCATATATCTTTCTTTGGTGACTATTTCCTACCTTCCTTAAGTAAATAATTGTTTAGCATTATTTGTTTCACAGCAATTGTGACTTCTAATCTTACACAGCATAGGTAAAAGTAATACTACATGATAGTCATAAATGTCTGTAATCAGTAAACTTCCTATATCCTTTTATTTGAAGGTCTGTCTAATTTGGTTACTGGTCTATCTAATCACACTAATAAACTAATATTAGAAAAAGCAATAGCTTTAGTATTTATACCTTTATAGATCACTATCTTAGAATTAAGAAAATATATTCTTCTTTATATTTTTTATAAAATACAACTGAATTTAGTATACAATTTTATGTGTATGTACAAAGAAACTAATAAATTATAACCAAGACTAGACACACATCACCTAATGAGGCTGGGATTCTATTGAAAAATGTAAACAAGTTAAATACTATATACCTAGAGATCCTGAAAATAAGAATATACACAAGTGTCTCTTTGAAAGATCAGTGATTGCCATTGCCCTCTTCATTCACTTTTCTTCCAAAAAATATTTGTGTTGCCACAGGAGCATTCTGGCTCTGCCAAGAAAATGATGAATGATTTTCTTGTTAAAGCAACATGCAGTAATTGCCCCCAAAATACCAGAAGCAAGATGAGGAACAGAACATGGCACTTTTCCTATTATTTCTCTGTTCTATCCACTTTCCTTTATCTACACGCCAGGGTATTAGTCATTTTTTCTTCACACACACACAACACCCACAAAGTCAGGATGAATTCCAGTCTGTTAAGGTTTGAGATCTAGATTCAGTTCTTCAGTTTTTCCAGAGATACATGCATTGTAGTGTCACAAAGGCCTGTATTGGCTAGCTTGAAAGATAAATTTATGATAGCAAATATGATGGACTGGTGAACGAATTTTAAGGAAGTTCTTATATTGAATTTTAATGAATTAAGGTATTAAGACAAATCATTCTTCTTTATTGTTACAATCATGAATGTAAAGATCATTTAAGGATTATGACATTTAACAGCTGAGCTGACAACCAGTGATATACTATTCTATTTTAATAAATTCTTTGAGATTTAAAAGGGTATATTTATTTTATTTTATTGAAAATCGATTCTTCTAACATAGAATACATCCTGACTACATTTTCCCCTCCTTCAACAACTCCAAGCCCCGTATCCCCACTCAACCAGATCCTCTCCATACCTGTTTTCCTTCAGATAGGAGCAGGTTTCAAAGAGACAACAACCAAGTAAAACAAAACAACATAGAATAAAGTCAAAGCAAAAGTCCTCTCATATGAATACTGGACAAGAAAAAGTGCCAAGAGCAAGCAAAGTGGTCAGAGCCACCCTACTCCACTGTTAGGACGACTATAATGCACAGGAAGAGGAACTGTTCCAAACCTATGTACTCTCCATGCTTGTCATTTCAGTCTCAGTGCGCTCGCTCACATGAGCCCTGCTTAGCCTATTAGGCAATCTATGTTCCCTTTGTATCCCTTATCCTCTCTGACTCCTACAATCTTTCTTACTCCTCTTCAATTGTTTCCTCAATTCCTGAGTGAGGGACCTGAGGGAAACCTCCAATTTGGACTCTTTTCTCGTATAATGCCTGGCTCTAGGGCTCTGTGATTTTGCTCATCTGCTGCTGGAGAAATCCATTCTAGTCACTGCTGGACAAGCACTAATCTGTGACTATAATGGAATATCTTTCAGAATCATTCCATTGAAATATATCTTTCCAGTTATGCTTTGTTCTCCCATAGGCCTCTGGATTATTTACTATCTGGTTCCTGGGTATCCCAGCATTGTAGAGCATGGGGTCTCTTGTACTACAACATATAAGATCCCCTTCTCACAACTCTTCCCATATCCATCCCAACTCACCCAATTTCATTGCAACCTCATTTGTTTATTGTTATTATAATTTGTATAAAACCCACTGAGCACAAATTATGTTACTCCTATATTATTGGGTGTAGGGGAACCTACTGAAAATGTGCTTCATGTGGCAGAAGCCACACATTTTTTAAAAAAGAAAAAGAAAAGAAACAGACATAGATACAGACACACACAGAGAAACGCACACATACAAACACACACACACATACCACCACCACCAACAACAACACCAACAACAATAACAACAACAACAAAGCCCCTAACTCTTTTCTTTACCAGAATCTTTCAAATGCCAATAGTTTCCTAGAAATGTGTGGGAATTATTCCCCACTACCTTTATCCATGATAAAATTTTTGGCTTGAGCTTTTGCAAATCTTGGGAATGTTTTCAAAATTGCTGTACAATTTCCCTCGTGAGTCTGGAAACAATGATTCTTGAAGTCCTCTACAGCCTCTGACTCTTAGGCTCTCTCTACTCTCCCCCTTACACAAATCTTCTGGATTCTATGCAGGAGGATGTGTAATTTATTCAAAATAGTCACAGAATTAGTTGACAGTAAGGCTTCCTTTTAGTGCTTTTAAGCATCCATGAGTGACTCTACATTGTTTCCTTTTAAGTACTAATTTAAGTCAGATTAAGTAAATCAAGCAATGAAGCTGAGCAGACCTTGTTGATTTCATGGTGTTTTTCTGAATTGAACTCTATGATTAGTTCTTCAGAACTAAAAGCACCTCTTCATTTCAATCATTTCAAATATATAAAATTACTCTTTTCATTTGTTTTAAAGAAATGAAAGCACTATAAAATTAAAGCCATCCAAAAAGTATGCAATGCTTTTGCTTTTACAAACTCAACAGTTTTATGTGACAGTAGGATCTATTAATAATGTTAATAGGTATAAGCGTTCTTTGGACAATATGCAATATAATTTTGACCTATTTATTTTGGTAGAAGGTTTCAGTGTACTCTATTCTAGGGTGGCAGAAAACTATAACTTTTGTACTAGACAAACCTTACTGTTTGTTTGTTTTTGTAGGAAAAGGGGAGATGTGGAATTATCAACTATCTCTTTTGAGATGCACAGACCTCCAGCTTTAGGTTCATTGGTGCTAATTATATTTTACACAAATTACCATGGAAGATGATTCCTCTGATAGGAGATTGCAATCAGGATGATAATATGTAATTTTAATTAATCAAGAAAGTATGATAAATTTGCATGTTGATCCTAGCTTAATCCCAGGCTAGAATGAGTTTTTATTTACTCTCTTTGGATGAGTAATAGCCAGTAGTGGGTAGAATCTTTGGTAAGTTCACCAAACTTTGTGAAACTATAGTTATCTAACATTTCTGGTCATTTTTAAACTAACGTACATCATTTTAAAAGTTCTTTCTAAATTCCACATATCCTACCTTGTTTTAAAGTACAGAAGAATATTCATAAAAAGTTTGCTGAGCAAATTGGTTAAGTGTATTTTATTTCCTTCCTTCCGTTCAGCCAAGTCTTGAATCTCCAAGATACTTTTCATTATCTATTGATTATTTTATTATATTTTACTAATATGTTATATTTCTGTCTAAATTTATACCATTGTTTGCATTTTGATGGTATTAACATTTGATCTTTGTCAATTAGATTTAAAGAAATAAACATAGATAACATTAACTCTTAAGTACTCATGATTTAGACTAGATTGCAGTTGATTCCTAACTTTGTTACATGATCCTTTTTATAATTTTAGTGTAGAAACTTGGTTACTTGTACTCTAATTACTTTACTCTAATTATTCTAATCTTTTCTTGTATTTTTATTTTATATTTAACCATATTGTCATACAAGATAGCATCCTTTAAAGTTTTTAAGAGACAGGGATACAAGACACATAACTGAACATAGCAAAGGCAATATACAATAAGACTATAACTAATATTAAACTAACTGAAGAGAAACTTAAACCAATTCCACTGAAATCAGGGACATGACAAGGCTGTTCACTCTCTCCATCTCTCTTCAATATAGTACTTGAAGTTGTGGATAGAACAATAAGAAAACTAAAAGATATCAAGATGATATAAGTTAATAAAGAAAGCAAAATATCACTATTTGAAGATGAGATTCCATCTTATACCTACCAGAATGTCTAAGATCAATGCTTAAATGACAGCATATGTTGTCAATGACATGGAGAGAGGAGAACACTCCTCCATTGCTGGAGGGAGTGCAAACTTGTACAACCCTGTTGGAAATCTATCTGGTGCTTTCTCAGAGAATTGGCAATAGTGCTACTTCAAGATCCAGCTATATCACTCTTGGGCATATACCTGAAAAATGCTCTACTGTACAACAAAACTATTTGCTCATCTATTTTCATAGCAGCTTTATTAATACTAGCCAGAATCTAGAAACAATGTTCCTTTCACTCAACTGACAATAGATGAAGAAAGCATGATAAATTTACACAATGTAATACTTTGAACTAAAAATGATCATCCTGAGTCAGGTAACCCAGAAACAGAAAGACAGGCATGGTACTCACTTGTAAGTGCATATTAGCTCAATATACATGTCCTCTGAGAGATTCCACCTACCTGGTGGTCAGTACAGGTATTGGGACTTCAGCAGGATCAAGGTTGAGAGCTAAGAGTGGTATGGTAGAGTGGGGGAATGGAAGGACCTGGAGGGATCAGGAGCTCCACAGGAAGACCACCAAGGCAAGGGCTTCTGTTCCCAGTGGGGCCTACAAAAACTGATGCACCAACCAAGGACACTCTATACATAGTACCATCACCCCATGTTCAGAGGTAGGTGATGGGCAGCTTATTCTCTATGTGTGCATGTGGTGATGGTAGGAGGTACAGTGAAGGTTGTGGGAGAATACAGACTGCCTCTGACATGAACGCTGGTGCTGGTGATTTGATCACTGCCCCTTGGTGGAGTGGTCTGGACCCACAAGGACTGCTTTGCCTATTGACTACATCTGAGCAGGAATCTAGATCCTCACCATACATGGTTCTTGGTTTGTGCATCATTTACTGTTACAAGAATCAAGAATACATAACAGGTGGCCCACACTCTTCTACGCCTTTCTGAGGAAGCTTTTCAGGGCCCTAGGGACACAGGGTTCCAGACTGGCCCGAGGCCCTACCTGCATGATAGAGGAGAGATGCAGGACATCAGGAATAGCCAGCCTCTGTTCCAGGGCTCAAACTTGCTTTCCTGAGGATACCTGCTCTACCAGACCCCAGAATCATGAAGCTTTTCAGGGCCATAAGGATCCACTCTGATCCACTGCCCTCCATGCCATACTAAGGTGAGTTCCTGCAACCCAACAATATCCAACCTCTGATCCAGGTCTCTACCCATCTTGTAAATAGTTGTTCAAGCATAAGAAATACCCAGCCCATACTAGGGAAAACCATATTGCTAAAGGCCAGCATAAGAACCAAACCAACAAGAGCCAGGGCAACATGGTACCACCAGAACCCACGTATCCTACTACAACGTGCCCTGTGTCCTAACACAGCTGAAACACTAGAAATTGACCTTAAATATAATCTTATGAAGATGACAGAAGACTTTAAAGAGGAAACAAAAAAAAATCCCTAGAAGAAATACAGGAAAACAGAATTTAACAGGTGAAGGAAATTAATAAAATAGGTCAGGACATCAAAATGGAAATAGAGTAATTAAGAAAAACACAAATGAAGGGAATCCTGGAGGTAGAAATTGTAGAGAAGAGAACAAGAACTACAAATTTTAATCATGAACAACAGAAGAAAAAAGCTAGAAAGATAGAAGATACAATTGAAGAAATAAACATATCAGTAAAAAATATGTTAAATCTAAAATATTCCTGACACAAAACATCCAATAAACAATTGACAGTATGGAAAAACAACACCTAAAAATAATATGAATAGAAGAAAGAGAAGACACCCAACTCAAAGGACCAGAAGATATTTTCAACAAAATCATAGAAGGAAATTCCCCCAACATAAGGAAAGTGATGTCTATAAATGTACAAGAAGCTTACAGAACATTAAATAGACTAGAGCAGAAAGAAAATCCTCTTGCCACATAATAAACAAAGCACTAAATGTACTGAACAAAGAAAGAATATTGGAACTTACAAGGAAAAAAGGCCAAGAAAATCAGAATATACCTAACATCTTTTAAAAGGCTGTAAAATCCAGAAAGACATGAGCAGATGTCTTTGCAGACCCTAGGAGACCACAGATGTCAGCCCAGACTACTATACCCAGCAAAAGCTTCAATCTACATATTTGGAGAAAACAAGATATTCCATGACAAAATTAAATTTAAGCAATATATTCACAAATCCAGCTGATATTAGAAGGAAAATTCCAATGCAATGCCACTAACTACACCCAAGAAAATACAAGAAATAAGTAATTCCACAGCAGTGATACCAAAAGAATAGAAGTGTGTGTGTGTGCAAACGCACGTGCACACACACACAAACACAAACCAATAACATCAAAATAAGAGGAACTAACTAACAATCATTGGTCATTAATATCTCTCAACATTAATAGACTCAACTCCCTAAACATAAACACACCAGCTAAAAGAATCAAATGGAAAATAAGATCCATCAGTCTGCTGCATAAAACATACACTCCTCAGCAAGAAACATAGACATTACCACAGAGTAAAATGATAGATAAAGACTTTTTAAGCAAAAAGACCCAGAAAGCAAGCTGGGATAGACATTATATTTTTTAATATAATGGACTTTCAAACAATATTAATCAAATGAGATGGGGATAGACAAGTCATATTCATTAATAGACTGTCCATCAGGAGGATATCTCAATTCTGAACATCTATTCTCTAAATACAAGAGCACCCACATTCACAAGAGAAACATTACTAATGTTGAAATCACATTGATCACACACATTAAGATTAAGAGTCTTCAACACCTCACTGTCACCAAAGGACAGGTCATTGTTACAGAAACTAAACAGAGAAATAATAAAACTAACAAATGTCTTGAATCAAATGGACCTAACAGATATCTACAGAACTTTCCATAATGAAAAGAGCACTAACAGGAATTTTCATAATACTATCTGCCATCATAAAGAAATTGGATAGTTCTCATACTAGCAGATTAAGAGCTCACCTGAAAGCTCTAAAAGAAAAGGACAAAACATATCCAAGAGGAGTAGATGGCAGGAAAATCAAATTCAGGGCTGAAATCAATAAAATATAACCAAAGAGAGGAATACACAAAATCAATGAAAGCAAGAGCTCGTTGTTTGAAAAAAATCAACAATATAGATAAACTAAATTAAAGGACTGAGAGACAATACCAAAATTAGCAAAACTGTAAATGAAAAGGTGCATTAAAACACTGGGGAAATGCAAGGAATCATTAGGTCCCACTTCAAAGTCACGTGTTTCACAAATTGAAAAATCTGAAGAAAATTAATGATGTTCTTCATATATTTCACTTACCAATGTTAAATCAAGATTGGGTAAATAGGTTAAACAATCCTGCACCTTCTAAGAAAATTGAAGCAGTGATCAAACATCTCCTAACCAAAACAAGTACATGGACAGATGATTTTTTAAAATTTATTCTTGTTACATCTCAATGGTTATCCCATCCTTTGTATCCTCCCATTCCTCCCTCCTTCCCATTTTCCCCTTACTCCCTTCCCCTATGACTGTGACTGAGGGGGACCTCCTCCCCCTTTATATACTCATAGGGTACCAAGTCTCTTATTAGTAGTCCGCTATCCTTCTTCTGAGTGCCACCAGGTCTCCCCATCCAGGGGATGTGGTCAAATATGAGGCATCAGAGTACGTGTGAAAGTCATACCCCACTCTTCATTCAACTGTGGAGAATGTCCTGTCCATTGACTAGATCTGGGTAGGTGTTGGAATATACCGGAAGATGCTCCAGCACACAACAAGAAAATTTGCTCAACTGTGTTCATAGCAGCCTTATTCATAATAGCCAGAACATGGAAACAGCCTAAGTGGTTCTCAGTAGAAGAATGGATAAAGAAACTGTGGTACATTTACACTATGGAATACTACTCAGCTATTAAAAACAAAGAATTCCCAAAATTTGTGGACAAATGGATTGAGCTAGAAATGATCATAATGAGTGATTTAACCCAGAAGCAGAAAGAGTCAAATGGTATATACTCACTTATATCTGCATACTAGCCCAAGGGACATGTCCCATGAAAATCTTCACTTCCCAGGAAACTGGGACTGAGGGGAGGACATCCTATTGGGACTCTAGATGAGAGAAGCATGGGAGAATAGCAAAGAAGAAGGATCCAGAGGGTCCTAGAAACCTACAAGAAGAACATTATGATAGGCAGAGTTGGGCCCAGGGGTGCTGCTCAAACTATGGCACCAGTCAAGAACATACTGGACAGATGATTTTAGCACAGAATTCCACAAGATTTTAAAAAAAGAGGTAATAGTAATAGAAACAGAAGGAATATTGCTAAATTCATTCTACGCGTCCACAGTCACCATGATACCTAAACCACAGAAATACCTCACAAAGAAGGAAACTTTCAGACCACTGTCACTCAAGTACATTGATGCAAAAATACTCAATAAATTATAGGCAAACCAAAACCAAAAACACCTTAAAAGCATCACTCACCATGATCAAGCAGGCTTCACTCCAGGGATATTTGAACATATGAAAATACATCAATATAATCCACCATATAAAAAGAAAGAAAAATCATATTATCATCTCACTGGATGCAGAAAAAAAGCCTTTGACAAAATCTAATACATTTTCATCAGAAAAGTTTTAAAGATATCATGGATAGAAGGCCCATATCTAAACATAATAAAAACTACATTCAGCATGCCCATAACCTACATCAAATTAAATAGAGAGAAAA